>NC_051235.1:2162500-2222500 GCF_015220715.1 Pygocentrus nattereri | reverse complement strand
ATCCTAGAAGACCATGAAGGCCAGAAAGGCTCTGTAGAACCCTGAGAAAGGATGGAAGGCATTCTCGATTGGCTTGAGTAAGGGAGAACCTTCTTGAACAGTGTGAATATGGGGAGAACATTACTCTCAGTACTTATAAACATCCATAGAACCTCGTATTAATGTTGTCTACAACCTTCAAATGTGTCAAAACCACATAATCACGTCTATTAGGGGTTAAGGAACACTTCCACACCGTCGGAGATGATTGTGTGATGATTTAGCACCAGGCTAATTGGTGGGCCATAAGCTTCCATTACTTGTTAGCTACATTAGCCCCATAGCTCCAGTCCAAAAACTAACGGAGCAAACTCCTGACACTAAACTACGTTTGGGTTAAGACAGAAAATCTGCGGAAATTCGTTTTTTCAGCCAAAATTGTTCTCTATCTGATCCCAGGCCATGTGGAAGCCGGCGTACGACTTCCTGCTGACGTGGGCGGCTCAGATCGGCGACAGTTACCGCGACGTTATCCAGGAGCTGCACCTGGGCCTGGACCGCATGAAGAACCCCATCACCAAACGCTGGAAACACCTCACAGGTACCCTCATCCTCGTCAACTGTCTGGACATGCTCCGAAGCTCCGCCTTCAGCCCCGCCCCTCAGGATGACTTCGCCATCTAGAGGACGCTCAGCCCGGACTCCTCCCCCTGTCCAATCACAGAAGGATCACCTCTTCGTCTGCACAATCCTGGAGGACACACTTGGCTTTCACCTTGGGGTTTCTTGTGTAATATCAATTGACTCCACCCTCTAATCTGCATATTTGTACCTCAGTCCAATCCCTGCGTGGGTTTTTGCATAATCCTCTCCGCCCCTCTGTCCTGATAGGGCAAGCCAAAACACTAATGTGGTTTCAGTATAGCTGTATTTTGAAGTTCTACGAGGCGTTTTTATCAAGTCTTCTCCTTTGCGATACATATATTTTTTATATACTGTGGCACAGCGACAATTTTTAGAGTCACTTTGACACTTTTCTGAAGATTTTTTTTGTTTGTTTCTCCAGTAACTTATGGAAAAACTCATCGTTCTGTAACGTGATGTCTACTTTTTGCAGTAACACTCCTCTAAGCCCTTCCCTAATCTGATTGCCAAATGATCGTAAGCCTTTTCGCTTTAACAGCATGTTATCTCACCGCTAAATTCAGCTCAAAATCCCAACCTGCTTCATTTCTTATGGAAGGATTAGATGTTTCTGCATTGGTAAAGACAGATGGACAATCTGAAACAGATATATGCACAACAGAACGTCATTCGTGGTGGGATGCTCATCGTCAATCTCTGGATTTGACGAGAACCTGGATTTTAGGCCTCATGTTGCACGCCTTTTTAAAACGATGATCAGAAAGAGAGAAGGTTCAGTGTCTGAAAGTCATTTGTTCTTTTAAGTGAACATTTAAGGATGACTTCTACCAATTTTTTCCCAAATTTATGCACAACTAAACGGTTTAGATTGTAAACAAAGTCACGCAGAGTGGTTCAGAAAAACCAGACGCCCCCCTCTAAATGCTCCTCACAGAAGGTTCCTACATGAAATGGTTATGAATTCAGTGCCTGATGACTGAGACGCTGTTTGATGGTAGTTTTGAGAAGATTTTGGTCGGAAACATTTTCAAACTTCATTCATGGTGGAGGGATACATAACATGCAGGGTGCTTTGCAGCAAAATAGTCCCCACAGAAAACGTATTATTCCAGATTTTCCACTATTTTCCATCATCAACGTTCCATATAAACTCAGAAGTCACTTAGCTTCCAACCTGAGGAGCTAGCTGGCTAACTAAGCTACTATATTCCTTTTACATATGCATAACGAGTTCCATAATGAGTTCGCTTAGGTAGTCAACAAACCCAGTCAAACACTGAAGACTGAACTTCTTTCTTTAATTTACAGTAACTTGTAGTTTTTCAGCAACTTATTTACTCAAACTTGAGTTGTTTGAATTATTAACACTTTGACTCGTATTGACTCGTCTCTGCACCGAGTCATCTCACATCAAGCCACTCTGAATGACTTTGTTTACATCACAACATTTGCATTATGTTGAAAGTTTGAAAAATTGGTAGAATTCACATTTGACATGTTGGCATTTAACTCCGATTTTTCTGCTTGCCTTAAGTCAGAAGCTGAAGATAAGGCTAAACAAATAAAGCCCTATTGGAGCTGGATTAGTTTAGCACAGAACGTCAGGTATGTAATTTGATCTGTGAAGTTTCCCTGAAATTCCCCAAATATCCCAGATCCGAATATCACCACGCAGATGTTTACTTCAGCATTAGGTGGCATTATATGGTGCCACCCTTATGAACAAGCTGATGCTAAATATCACACACAAAACAAAATAGGTGATCACCTGTTATCCTACGGCAATAACAGTATATGCTGTCGAATCATAGCATACGGGAAGGAATATACCCTGAACTGCTGTGGATTTCTCTAGTCTGGTCATGACTTTGAGCAGGGCACCCAATCCTGGTCCAGGAGATCTGCCAGCCTGGAGAGTTCAGATCCAACACACCGGGCTCTAATAATCAGATGTCTCTGAAGGCCTTGATTACCAGGATCAAGTGTGATAGACTATGGTTGGAGGTCAACTCTGCAGGGTGGTAGCTCTCCAGGATAAGGACTGGGCACCCCTGACCTTGAGGATAAAGGAATTGGGTCAATAAATCTCTAATTAGCTGTTAGCCTTGTCATCAGGCTGTGAAAAAGAAAAAAGAGGACATTACTGTGACATCCACTGCAACCAGACTACTATTATGGAAGAAGCTCAGAGTTCAGCCACTTATAGAAGGTAATAGAAGATTAATGGCAGATTTATACTGGATCAAAATCGCAGATTTTGCTGGTAATCACTCAAATTACAGCACCTCGCCAGATTAAAGTAAGATAATCCAGCTCCAACAGGGCTTCAGACGGTGTTAGCAAAGCTTTTTGTATCATTAAAAGTTTCATTTAATACATCAAGCGTCTTTGAAAGTTGTAGCAGTGCTTTTTGGACACTCATGTTTTAGCTTGTGGCAGAATTACGAACTGCTTTCAAGCTGCTCAAAGAAACGGATTAGCATGCATTCCACGCTGGTTTAAGATGGTTCATGCTGGTCTGGTGTTGCTTTAGCTGGTCACCCAGTATGGTCATTCGAGCTGACCAGCAAATCAGCATCCAACACATAACATATCGATGCTGTCGGACGAAAACCTTGCATCTCCGTTTTTCTACAGTTTGTATCATAAGTGGAAAATACCTGTTGCCCTTTACATTGTGTGTGAATTTCATGATGATTGGACCAAAAAAGTGGCCCAATATTACCTGGACAAAAAGTCTGGTTCCATTGACTTACATTAAAAGTGGGGAATGTTTTTCCCTTCTATATGGGCAGTCGTGGGCTGGAGGTCAGGGAACTGGCCTTGTGACCGGAAGGTCGCTGGTTTGATCCCCAGAGCCGACAGTCCATGACTGAGGTGTCCTTGAGCAAGACACCTGACCCCCAACTGCTCCCCGGGCTCTGCGGATTGGGCTGCCCACCGCTCCGGGCAAGTGTGCTCACTGCCCCCTGGTGTGTGTATGTGGTGTTTCACTTCACGGATGGGTTAAATGCGGAGGTGAAATCCCCCCATTGTGGGACTAATAAGGGTCTCTTAATCTTATGAAGTTACTATTGTGGAGATACGAGGTTTTCTTCCAACAACAGTGATGTGCTAGTTTTGCTGGTTCTGGTCTGCGCTGGTTTTGTTTGCTGTCTCTGCTCAGCTAGTCGGCCGATTTTCATTGTCATTCAGAAGGAAGTCTTGGCGCATAGTGTAAGAAAGGTTTACGGCCGTAAACGAACAGAGAGAACTAGCCCTCTTGGCAGCACCCGTTCATTACATCTGACTGAAGGAAAGCAGATAAATGGGTTTAATTGCCAAAATGTCTTTTTCTCTGAAGTGATCAGTTGCAGTATTATTCATGGTCGAGTTGTTTCACTTATTCCATTGTGTTTTACTTGAACGGCGTGGATTCTGTCTGAGTCTGTATTTATGTACTGAAGAGAAAACTAGATTTTAGTCTGCGTTGTCGTTCTTTATCTCTACCTGTTTTGCACTTCCACTGTTATTTGTCATTTTTTCCACTGATTCAATTGCTGAAATGAATCATCGGTTCAATGCTGTATGATTTCTGGTTTATAGTCTCAGTTGCTGGACGTTGGCCACTGTGTCAGTGTCGACATGCGCTAGCCTGCCTGATTGTATAGCTGTATATTCTTCAAATGGGTAGAGCTCAGTCTGATCAATGAGATTTATGACTTTTGCTATATATTGAGAGTACCTGGTGGAAACATTAGGCCGGTATGTCTCACATATTGTCTTAGTTGCTGCCAAATGTTTAGTAATATTTTGAATCACATGTGCTGTACATTTTGTTCCAATGGACTCAATAAAACAGCTGTCTGCTTTTACAGGTATCGTTTGACCTCAGCGCGTGATCTGTTGGTCAATTTGTCAGGATATGACACGAGAAAGTGTGTATGCAAGATTATGACGTTAACAACATTAACGTCAGTGCTTATCAGTGTTTCGTCTTGATATCTTTAAATAAGAACACCAAGTTCTACGCTTATCCCTGTACTCAAAACCTGCTTATTATAGAAGTCATTGGGCAAAGTTCAGCCTTAGAAGCTGGTTGATGGGTTTCTGAAGTGATCAAACCCATTCAGTGGTGCTGAGGTCTGGACCCTGGGGCGGTCAGTCCATCGTCCAGCTTCTTCGTTTGATGTGTCCGTCTCCTTTTCTCAGTGAGGTTCTTCTCGATCGGCTACACGTCCTTTCAGACCCACAGCGCTGAGTGGTCTTCTCACAGTGGAAGGATGGACAGAAACACCTGTGGATGTTTTCAGATCTGAAGCAGCTTGATCTTCTCCTCTCTCTCAGAGATCAAAGCTTTCAGGGCTGTTTATCTGATGGGGGCAGTTTTAGGGTCCAGCTCTTCCAGGTGGTTGTTAGGAGGCCTGTTTTCTCTGTAGCTTTTAATCAGCTTTTAATCTCCTGGGACATGAATAACAGTCTATTTAAATACTTGGACTTTGGCAAAGTACACAGATTCACATGAACAGAATTCAGCAGTTGCCCATTGGCTTCTATTATAAGTGAGGTTTGTGTGGGTGATGTGTCTTTATAACTTCATTAGAATCTCTTTCCAAAAATGATAGGTCCTCTACAGAGTCGCACAGTTTTGAACAGCTCTCTGAAGCATCATCACGCCGTCGTTACAGCACTGAAAAGCTCTCAGGATGGATTCAGTGCAGGGAAACACAGAAGCTGGAGGCCCTTGCATTGGCAGGAGCTTCTCCCTCATTACTAATTGCACACATAGCGCTCTTCGCTTTGATCAATCTGACACCAGAAATCAAACATGCTCTCCACTCAAACGTGTAAAGCTGCCGCCACGCCGCCGAAGGATCTCACACTGATTCAGTGTGTGAAGGGAAGTAGATTCTAATTGCTGTGGATTAATGAGAAGAATGGAACAATAGCTGGAGCTAATTAAGAAGCTAATTGAGCAAATCCTGGGGATTTTCTCACCCAGAGACCATCCAGCAAACCCAGCTAAATGGCAGAATGACAGGGAAGGGATGCGTCCCCTCAACAAAAGCACTGAAGCAATAAACTGCGTATGCTACTCATATAAGACGCTTTCTGACTGCTTAGCAGAGGCTACGTCTCACTTTTTACTGAAGATTAAATTAAAGTGTTAAATGTCGAAGTAAACTAATAACGTATTACAGTAAATAACTGATAGACTTAATAAGAATCTCCACTTTTCAAAAATCAACACAAAAAGCTTCCAACCCGAGGAAGCTTAACTAATCTTAGCTAAACAGCTCCTATCTTCCTTCTAGTTTGTTGGTTTGTAACCACGCTGTGGCTTAAATGTTCTTCTCAACACTCAGCTTCCCACTGAGGATGAAGTTAGATAGCTGGTGAATTGAATTAGCTAAATAGCTACTTTCCTATAAGCATTTTATCTTGGACTAACCTGGGATGCCATAGCAATGGCTTAGCAAAACCTTAGCAACCACCTGGGAAAACAGCATTAACCCAGCAAAACCTTGGCAACCACCTGGGACAACACAGCAATGACCCAGAAACCCAGCTAAAGCAGAATGACAGAGAAGTGATGCGTCGCCTCAACAAAAGGACAGAAGCAATAAACTGTGTACGCTACTCATATTTGCTGTGATAAGACGCTTTCTGACTGCTTAGCAGAGGCTACGTTTGACTTTTTACTGAAAATGAAATTAAAATGTTAAATACCAAAGTATTTTATCTTAGACTAACCTGGGATACCATAGCAAAGGCCTAGCAACACCTTAGCAACCACTTGGGATTACAGCATTAACCCAGCAAAACCTTAGCAACCACCTGGGATTACAGCATTAACCCAGCAAAACCTTAGCAACCACCTGGGATTACAGCATTCACCCAGCAAAACCTTAGCAACCACCTGGGATTACAGCATCAACCCAGCAAAACCTTAGCAACCACCTGGGATTACAGCATCAACCCAGCAAAACCTTAGCAACCACCTGGGATTACAGCATTAACCCAGCAAAACCTTAGCAACCACCTGGGATTACAGCATTCACCCAGCAAAACCTTAGCAACCACCTGGGATTACAGCATTAACCCAGCAAAACCTTAGCAACCACCTGGGATTACAGCATTAACCCAGCCAAGCCTTAGCAACCACCTACTCTATAAAAATGGCTTGTCAATTCAAGCTAACACAGTACCTTCGTGTGGTAACAAGTAAACGAACTAGTTTTATTCACCATTATTTTTTTTTAAAAAAAAGTTAAATCTAGTTCAATTGCTTGTTAGTATGTGACATGATTTTTTTTAGGTTGATCACTGAGCCATTTTTTATAATGCGGGATTCCGTAGCAAAGGCCCAGCAACACATTAGCAACCACCTGGGATAACATAGCAACGCCTTAACAACCACCTGGAATTTCATGGACACGGCTTTACCAAGCCAACTACAAGTTTGTTGACAAACTTCTAGCCAAAATCGGACAGTGTCCTTGAGTAGTCAACGACATCCACAGCACCCACTAGTGGATATATACCAGAGTAGTCTACACATGGGCAATAAAACAATAATTAATCAACCATTCTTTTGATAATGGTGCATGTTTAAGCCATAAAGCAAAGGTTTGGAGAAGTCTAGCTGTTCACTCACAGCTGCACACACCAGCAGGATAGTTAGCTAGCCACGTTATGTCAAATACATTATTACATTAAACTGTCTATATTATAGAGAAATGTTATTTTCAAACTATTCATACATGGCTATGCATTTCTGTATATTACACGATCTGCTAGACGTGTAAGGATGCTTTCTCCCGAGCTCCAAAACACTGTTGAGATGTAAAGAAATTCATATGATTATTAGTAATAATGTTGTTTTAATGTTTATCACCCAGGGATCCCCAGGTAGGCGGTAGGTATTTCAGGAAAGTGGAAGCCTTGGAGAAGGAACGTCTGAGAATAAGCTCAATTCTAAGCCGCCGGGGCACTAAAGTGTTTCATGTTGAGCTTCAAAGGTACCGACAGACGGTGGACGGCGTTCGCAGTGTCTTCAGCAGCTGAGGAAATCGGGCATAATGAGCCCTCTGGTTATGGGCTTGTTCACAGCTGAGTTAATCTCCAAACCCTCGTCACGTCCCGGCCTCTGATCCAACCTTCACTTCACGTCCAGAGAGACGAAACGTACCGTGTGAAAACAAATAGCCTGATAATGGTAATAAGGTCTAATACGTCACCGTGGACTTCTCTATTCTTCCTCTTTTGCAGACTCTACACAAAACACAAACTCCTTTCCTTCGTCTTTTCTTTCGCTCTTATCGGTTTCCTCTATAAACAGCTTCATCACTCACTTCTAAACTGCAGCACTTTTTTTCCCTGCATTCCTGCTTCGTCAACAAAAGGCGGCATTCCTCTCTGTATAAATCAATTGGGTGACTATTGTCCGGCCTCTTCGTAGCACAGACGATTAAAAGTTCTCGTAATTGCTTATGCATCCCAATGGGCCACACGTAGTGTGTGTTGCTTGTAACCATGGCAATGAGGCCCACCCTGAGCCCAGGCCACACATGCTACGGTTGCCAGGAAACGGGTGAATGCTTGCCTCTGAATGGCCGGCGGGGGGAGGTCAGGAGGGTCGTAAAGACCTACGTCAGAGAAGGAGATGAGTGACAGTTACAGGGATTCGTGGAATCTGATGCGAACAGCATTTTTAACCCATAGACGTCTGTGGTTAGTGACTGTACAGGGATTGAACTGTGCATTGCATTTCTTCTCCTTCTTAGTATAATTATTATTATTCCTACTGTTTATTATGTTTTCAATACCAAAGCAACTCCAAAATGTTCAGTCTGATCAAGATTGAGGATTAGTTTAGATTAGTTTAGCTTTTTGATTGGATGTTTTAGTGCATAAACCATTTAAAATGAGATATTTTTCCCATAGAAATGAATGGCAGAACTGTGTGGACAGAAGTGTGCACGTCTGTGTTTATCCTATGTCACAATGATAGAGGAATACTAGGAACAACTTGGCAACCACCTGGGACACCATTGAATCTTAGGACTCAGCGGTTAACATCACCATAGCAAACACCAGGAATACCACAGCAACTGCACAGCAAAACCCCAGCAACCACCTGGGACACCATAGCTACCACTAAGCAACACCTTAGGAACCACTTGGAATACCATAGTTGCCAATTATCAACACCCTAGCAACCATCTGGAACATCATAGCTACCACTTAGCAACACCATAGCTGCCACTTAGCAACAATCTAGCAACCATTTGGAAAAACATAGCTGCCACTTAGAAACTACCTGGGACTCCATAGCAGCCACTAAGCAACAACCTAGGAACAATCTGGAACACCATAGCTACCTCTAAGCAACACCATAGGAACCACCTGGAACACTATAGCTACCACTTAGGATCACCCTAGCAACCACCTGGAACACCACAGCTACCGCTTAGCAACACCCTAGGAACCACCTGGAACACCATAGCTGTTTATTAGCGTGCGTAATATTAAAGAGTTTGGTTTTACAAAACTGGGGAGGTTTCACTGTTTGGGGAGTGTCTGACCCTCCCAGCTCGACTGGAGATTTAAACTGGTTCTGTTTGGGTCAGGAAGTGAACAGGCCAGTGGGCCGTTCAGTTAGAGAGAGAGAGAGTGGAGAGATTTCTTCTGAACTGAACTCAATCAGAAGGTGAGGGACACTGACTCAGTACTTCAGAGCAGTGGGTCAGATGCCGTACTTTTCACATTTAAATCATAATAAAATATCACAGACGTGTTGGACTGAAAGTTTACAACCTGCACTTCCCACACAATCTCTCCACTTGTTTCAATGAGCCTGGAGCCAAAATGTAAGAAGTGGCATTTTAAAGTGTAAACAATTTGCAGGACCTAAGACCTTTACCTGCAAAGCCCCTGGAGATGTTTTGCATGTCTCGTGATGACAGTATGGTAACTTCTCATGATTATGATCATAAAAATGGACAAGGACGGGTCTGACCGTGAGCTGATGAGTCGAATCAGCGGGGAGAAATAAATGTACACAGAGATGAACTCACAATCAAAGGGAACAACATGTTGCCTCATCTGGCCTTGCATCTGTTACATCAGCAATCAAATCCACCAGATTTTCACTGTTGATCCAGATGTTGTTGACATGTTTGGCATCTGAAGGTTGCTTCTATAGTTAAGGGTAACGGAAGCTTATAGAACAGACAGTTCTGATCCTAAAACCTGAGCTGCATTCAAAGCTGGTGTAAAATCCAAGATATATGCACATCTATGACACCTCCCCGCGTCTGAACTCTGTATCACTGGGCCACGGCACGAAAAACTCTTGTGCTGTTAATGGAATAATCTTTAACTCTAATGCTGCTAACATTCACCACCAAGTGTACTGATGAGGTAAGAACCTGGTTCTGTTTAAACTGAGGGACTGGCAACTTATGTTCTTAACTAGAACTGGGCTGGTCAGCTGGCTAACAGGCTAGAAGAGCCAACAGCCTAAACAGCTCCATCAATAATATCACAGGCTTGAATTAAAGCAGTTACGGTATAATTTACTGTAAAATAACAGAATAAAAGTCTAAAGAACGTCACGTGAATGTTTTACACTCTTCAAATGTCCGAGTTTCAGTCAGAAGTCGCGTCAAACCCTGAATCCCAAACGGCTCCGTACTCCATAAATAGTGTTCTAGCTATGACGATTTAGAAGTTCTAGCCTCTACAGCTGAACAGTGCATCATGTACCGAGTGTGGACGTGTCTGAATCCCAAACGACTGTTTCTTAGCTGTGTTTTCTCTGCTGGGCTGCAGGATCCAGTATTTAAACCCCTACGTCGTGCACTATGTAGGGAGCAGGGAGCCGTTTGAGACTCAGCCCCAGTGTGGGAAGAGGACCAGCGCTGGATTGGTGCTAAACAAGACTCATGGTGGTGTTTTTGCATTAAACAGTGCTGTGTGATCATGTGTTCATTGATTTACGACAACAAATTTACAAATTCATGAAATGTCCAGCGACGGGAAACCCAACATTCTCCTGATTGGCAACGATGCCGTACTCTAAAGGAACTACATTTTTTTGGTGGAGTATTGTTTATGTTGATAATTATTAATAATAGCAAATTATTTTCTGAAATAAATGTGCATTTAATCCTATTTTATGTTGCCTGCTGTTTCATAAAGGCAATAAGTTGCTTGAGGCTGCGGGTTACAGGTTTTTACTCTGTTCCCTGTTCCAAAGAAAACTCATTTCAGCTAATTAGTTTTCCCTGTCAGATAAAAGGAGCAGATCTGGAGGTTCATGATCATAGAGTTTTATGGTAAACTGGGAGTGTTGGTGCTGTTATCCTGCTTCTGCTGCTCTGTTAACACTGTAATCTCTGATCAGTCACTCATCACAGATCTGACTCTGTGTGTGTTTTCCTTTCTTTCCTGAGATGAACAGCTGCCCATCCTGTGCGTCTGATGCTGTTGCTTCTTCTGCCTTGATCAGGTGCCACTGCTCGCCAACCTTCTGGACTGGCTTGACTGTCATTGAGCTTCATGCAGTACAACTCTGTGCAAACCTGACCTGCATGAACTGACCCTCCTGCTGCTGCTGCTGCTGCAAAAACTAATCTTATTACCCATTATTTCACCTGTTTTTCCCCATCTTGGTTCCTCTCCAGGTTTCTTCCTCTTGCTCTTAGGGAGTCACTGTCACCTTTGGCGATACTCATAGAGGCTCGGACACAGATTTTTCTGTAAAGCTGCTTTGTGACAACACCTGTTGTAAAAAGCGCTTTATAAATAAACTTTGCTTACTTGCTTGAACAGACCATCAGACAAAGTCTACGATTTCTATACTCACACTGTACGAAAACACTCCGTCTGACAGACCTGCTACGTGAAACACTGCCTCTACAGACGCTCTGACTACAGACTGTTATCACTAAAGCTGATTCATTCAGGATGACCCGAGTACTGAGCAAACATGCTGAGCCTAGAGCCTAGTGGGGTTATTCAGTGTTCCAAACTTCTGGAGCTGAGCTAAGAGACCCCAAACTGACCCTCCCAGCCAGACCAAATTTCTAGTCTGCTCCCCAGGATGGAACGAAATTACGTTGAACCTTGGCGATAGCTGCACCAGAATCAGATATCTGAACAATAAGCTAATAACACAGCATGTCCCGGCCCTCAGCAGAGAAACGTCACACCCTCACACACCATATATCGTTATAAAGGTCACTTCGGCCTGCTTCCAAAATCGAAGGTGCTCTTCATCCACCACTTACCGGTGAATTTTTCTGAGTGTGAGTAATTGTGCAGAGTATGGGCCTGATACCAGTATGATGCATCCCTAATAATTATAATAACATCTGGTGTTGCAGATTTGGAGGGAAAGTGTTTGGTCCAGTTTGAGCCAGAAGGCAAATTCTAATTGCTGCCTATGTCATTTGTTAAAGCAGCTAGTTTGTTGAGATAGTGTGAGCTCATTTGTGTGGAAACGCTAGAAGCATGAAATGTCTGTATTACTGTAAGATCTCACTGTAAAGGCCCAGTCCCATTTCACCTCTTAGCCCTGAGCCCTCTGTTTTGCATGTTCATGTCTAGGGGTA
This sequence comes from Pygocentrus nattereri, assembly GCF_015220715.1. NCBI lineage: Eukaryota > Metazoa > Chordata > Actinopteri > Characiformes > Serrasalmidae > Pygocentrus > Pygocentrus nattereri. The sequence goes on along the minus strand of NC_051235.1, from coordinate 2,210,276 downwards.
GGATGAAGGGGGGAGTAAAAGAAGGGGAAGGGGTAGGGGTAAAAAGAAGGAATGGGATTGGGCCAAAGTGTTTTTTTCAGATTGTTCACTGCTCCAGATGTGTTCAGTACGGCTCCTTCAGAGAGACCTGGCACGGCGGAAAGTGGCGAGAGAAGGTCTGAGATGTGTCAGTTATTATAGACCCACCTCAGTGATCTTTAATAGACCTGATGATGTGGTTTCTGAGACCGTATGACTCACTGTTACCCATAAACATGGACCAAAGGACATAAACAAACAGTGTCAGACGCTACAAAGGCTGAACTTGGTCTGAACTTTAGTTTTTATCGGTTAAAACAAAAACCAGAACAGTCAAAATAACAGTAATACATGTTTGTCGGGACAATTCCACCCAAACATGCTAATACCCCGCTTTGATGATGTCCGATCTCCATGGCAACCTCCACACACACACACACACACACACACTTTGCTTTTCTTTAATCACTCTTTTTTCCTTCTCTCAGTTCTCTCTGCCGGCTCTCTCTCTTTCTCTCTCTGGGTCTCTATCTATGCCTCTCCCTCACTCTCTCCATCTCTGTATCTCTCTCTCTCTCTCTCTCTCTCTCTCCCTTCTCTCTCTCTCTCTCTCTCTCTCTCTCTCCCTTCTCTCTCTCTCTCTCTCTCTCTCTCTCTCTCTGTATCTCTCTCTATCTCTCTCTTCTCTCTCTCTCTCTCTCTCTCTCTCTCTCTCTCTGTATCTCTATCTCTCTCTCTTCTCTCTCTCCCTTCTCTCTCTCTGTATCTCTCTATCTCTCTCCCTCACTCTCTCCATCTCTGTATCTCTCTCTCTCTCTCTCTCTCTCTCTCTGTCTCTCTCTCTCTCCCTTCTCTCTGTCTCTCTCTCTGTCTCTCTCTCTCTCTCCCTTCTCTCTCTCTGTATCTCTCTCTATCTCTCTCCTCTCTCTCTCTTCTCTTGCTCTCTTCATCTCTCTCTCTGTCTACGTATTTGTCTCTAAGTCTCTCTATATCTACTTATGTCCCTCTTTCACTGTAGAGTGAATGGAGGCAGTGGAGGGTGAATAAAGCCTCCATTAGTGGGTCTCTGTGACAGGGGGTCTGAGTGCAGGTGCCGAACACAGGGCTGAAAAATGGCCTTCTGAGGGAGCAGTGTATTGGTGTGTGTGTTGCCTTGAGTCCTCCTCTGTGTGTGTCCAGTCATGGGCAGTGCAAACAGTCAGCATATACAGCCAAGAGTGAAAGAGGAAGAAGATGAACGAGTTAAAAGACCATCTGTTTACCTCAGAAAAATACTGTCACATTCTGTTTGTCTAGGTGTCGACCTATCAGAGTCAAGGCCGAGGCTTTGTAGTAAAGTCAGTGCCAAGGCAGACACTTTGTTGAAGCTGAGTCAGAGTCAGGACTGAGACCATGTAGTAGTTGTGTCCGACTCAAGGCCAAGATTTTGTCAAAGTGGATTCTGAGTTAAGGTAGAGAATAACTAGTAGTGGAGTCTAAGACATAGAATTAGTAGTAGTCAACTCAAGTTACTAGTAGTAGAATTGCTAGTGGTGGAGTCCAATCAAAACCAAGAGTTTGTAGTAGTTGAGTCTGAGTCAAGACCAAGTCTTCGTAGATGTTGAGTCAGTCTGAAGGTTGAGATTTCATAGTTTCTCATTAGACTGAATGAATAACCGACTCTAAATGTAAATATTGTGATATATACTCCCTACAGTAAACCTCACAACAGCAGCTAAAAGTGAAAAGTGTTTGTGGGCGGAGCCTGAATTGATCAATTCAATATGAGTCTAACACCACAGGGTATCTGAGAGTGTTTGATCAAAACTTTCTACTGGAAATCTAATCAAAACGAAATAACTGTACTAATTAGAGCTATAATTATGCGTAAACATGCTCTACTGACAAATAACGAGGCCTGGAATTGAATAAATACATGAAATTTAGGCAGTTTTTGTGCGTTTGTTTATATCTCTGTCTCTCAGATTGACCATCTACCTCCTTTTTGAATTTGGGTTGCCATGGTGCCTGGACCCATGGCGATGGCAGAGGAGTCATTCCCTGCTTTCCAATCTCAGTGTTTTGCCGGAGCTTGGATACAGCATCTTTGTGAGTGTGTGCTGGCCACGCCACCCGAGCTCATCTCCATAATTGCATCTTCAAAAAAGACATGCACCTGGCAACCCGGCGCAGTTTCATCAGGAGAGTGAGATGTGAGGTGTAACAGCCTTTCTGGAAATGAGAGCTGATTTAAAGTGACAGTTTAGAGGAAAAAAACTCATTTGCACATTTATGTCCTATAGCATCTTTCCACAGCACATTTAGAAACAAGAACCGACCCAAATGGGAACCAACAGAACTTACACTTCTTGTTTTGTTTCATCTTCCAGCAAGGAACCCATAGGGAACTTATAGTCCTGTTGTTTTTAAACTGTGCAAGTAATGCTGTGGCTGGACGTAATAGGTTATACGGTCGACTGTCCAATCAGGATTGTTTTCTCTGTTGTTTCTAAGTAGATACAGCTGAGCTGCTCTCCCATTGCTCAGGACTTCAGGAGCTGCACAGAAGGTCTTACACAATAGATTAACTACCAACATTCACTACATTTCCTATCTGTCTGTCTGACTATCTATCTCTCTATCTGTCTATCTATCTAGCTATCTATCTGTCTGTCTGTCTATCTATCTATCTATCTATCTATCTATCTATCTATCTATCTATCTATCTATCTATCTATCTATCTATCTATCTGCCTGCCTGTCTGTCTATCTATCTATCTATCTATCTATCTATCTATCTATCTGTCTATCTATCTATCTATCTATCTATCTATCTGCCTGCCTGTCTGTCTGTCTATCTATCTATCTATGTATCTGTCTGTCTGTCTATCTGTCTATCTATCTAGTACCACTAGGTTCCGATCTTGAACCACAGATCTGTAATCTTTACACTTAATCAGCGATGATTAACTGTGTTGCCATAGTAACAGACAGTAAACACTTATTTATGTTAACTGGTTCTATTCATCTGCTAATTCGTTAGCTACATTAGCCTCGTAGCTCCAGTGCAGACACTGAACATGTCGTGGCTGATCAGCTACATCCATCCATCATCCATCCATCATCGTTGACCGCTATTCCAGACAGGGTCGCGGTAGCAGTTGGGAGAGCAGAGAATCCCAGATGACCCTGTCCCCCGCAACTTCCTCCAGCTCATTCCCGCGGGACCCCAAGCCGCTCCCAGGCCAACTTGGAGACATAATCCCTCCAGCGGGTCCTAGGGCGACCCCAGGGTCTTGTCCCGGTAGGCCGTGCCTGGAACACCCCCACCGGGAGGCATCCAGGGGGCATCCGGATCAGATGCCTGAACCACCTCAGCTGGCTCCTCTCAATGCGGAGGAGTAGCGGCTCTACTCTGAGCTCCTCCCGGATGACCGAGCTCCTCACTCTATCGCAGAGCGTGTAGCCGCCACCCGACGAAGAGGCTCATTTCCGCCGCTTGTATTCGCGATCTCGTTCATTCGGTCAAATGAGTTCATGAATAAAAACGAACGGTTTCGTTAATGAAGTGCAAAGACGATGCGCTGCATGAAGTCCAGAGGAATGAAGTGGGGGCAGGGAAAGAAGAGTGACCTGATCCACTGAGGTGACGACCCAAGCTGAACTTTATCCCACCGCTCTATTGATCTCTACACAGTCGGCTACTGCCGTCATAGAAATCGATTGCGCTGCTCTGTCAGAAATGAGGGGTGCTACAAAATTAATTACGCAGAGTCTGGATCACGTCTGACTAATTACGGCATGACAGCTGTTCTCAGTATTAGTCCAGGGCAGCCGAGCCACCTTGCATTATGGGCTTTTCCCTGCAATAATAAACTTCATTAAAGTCGGTAATTAAGAAGCCCTTCAGAGCTGAATCTGGCAAAAAGAGCCAAGCACTGCTGTGGATGCACACCTCCACTCAGTGGCATGTGTGTTTGTGCATTTAAATGTGTGTGTGTGTGTGTGTGTGTGTGGAGGTTGCCATGGTGTGTGTGTGTGTGCTGGGGTTAGTGTGTTTATACACATTATCATTAAAGACTCAGAGAATCTGGAGAAATCTCTGTCTGTGAGGGACGAGGCTGAACACCAGTATCTGCTGGCCGTGATCTTTGGGCCCTCAGGCAGCACTGCATTAAAAACAGACATGATTCTGTAGTGGAAATCACTGCATGGGCTCAGAAACACTTCTGAAAACCACTGACTGTGAACACAGTTCATCACTGCATCCACAAACGCTCTTAAACTCTAAAACACAAAGAAGAACCCAAATATAAACAGGACCCAGAAACGCTGCCACCTTCTCTGGGCCTGAGCTCATTTAAAATGGACACAGGGGAAGAGGAAAAGTGTCCGGTGGTCTGACGGATCAACATCTGAAATTCTTTAGGAAATCATGGACACTGTGTCCTCCGGGCTGAAGACCACTCAGCTTGTTATCAGTGCTCAGTTCTAAAGCCAGTATTCATGATGGTTTAGGGGGCATTAGTGCTCATGGCCTGGGTGACGTGCTCATCTGTGAAGGCTCCATTAAAGCTGAATGATATAAACATGTTTTATCAACATCTGCTGCCGTCCAGACGACGTCTTTTTCAGGGAAGGCCTTGATTATTTCAGCAAGACGATGTTAAACCACATTCTGCATGTATTACAGCAGCACTGCTCTGTATTAAAAGAGTCCGGGAGCTAAACTGACCTGCCTGCAGTCCAGACCGGTCACCACTGAGAACATTTGATGACAAATGAGACCCTGAACTGCTGAGCAGCTGAAATCCTGAATCAAACAAGAACGGAAAGCATTTCAGTTTCAGAGCTACAGCAGCGTCTCCTCAGTTCCCGAACGCTTACAGAGCTGTTAAAGACGAGGTGATGGACTCCGCGGGGAACCCGTCCCGACTATTCTCAGATATGTTTTTTGCATCAAGTTCAAAACGGGCAAATATTAAAAAAAAAAAACAATAAAATTTAATTGTACCTTTTTTTTTTACGCTCTGCACTCTGCATTTGTGTGTGTGTTTGTATGTGTGTGTGTGTGTGTGTGTGTGTTTATATGTGTGTGTGTGTGTGTGTGTGTGTGTGCGCTCTTCATTTCTCCACTGAAGTATGACGACCATTTCAGAAGAGAGATTTCAGGAAATTGAGTGGCACCTGAGCTGACGCCCTGACAGGAGCTTTGATCCATGTGTGTTTTAGTGTGTGTGTGTTGGGGATTGGGAGTGGGGGGGGTGTATTGGTATGGGGGTGTCTGGGCTTGATTTGATTTGATGGGGGGGTGCGAGGGGATGCCATCCTCCACCAGTCAAAAAAAAATCCCCTTGTAAAATGCCCAGCCCAGTTTCTATCACATCTCTATTATCGATGTTTTCATTCCTCCATCCGTGACATTCAGACACTGTGGATTCATCCTGTAAAATAAACAAGCTCTGATCAGACAGACCACCTACAGGAGAGGGTCTTTGCTATCTTCCCACTAACTTGGGCTAGTTTGAAAATGCAGTGAATCTTTGGGCTGGAGGTTTTCATTGGGTCTGGCAACCCTGCCCACTATAGGAAACTGAAAAACAGAGCAAGACCTGTGGATAAAGAGAGGTAAGATGACCAGTGTTAACCAGTGAGAGACGTTTAGACTCCATAAAGCTGGTTAAATTGATCTTATAATCTCCAGGGATTATTGCCCACTGCATCTGCACAAGGAGAATTGCTGCAGTGCTGCTAACATTCCAGCAATTACTGCAGACAGTTTTAATAACATTAATAAAATTCTGATTAAATAACTAAAAGGGGAGAGTCGCCAGTAATTGATCCACAGTAGGGAGCAGTACTGAGCAGCTCATGGAGAGGATTGGTGGAACTATGAACCTGCCTTTAGAAGTCGCAGGAAAAGCGGGTGGTGATAAAAGCGAGTAATTAACTGAATTATTTATTTTAATATCCTCGCCCTTTGCACCGCATTGAGGTTCTGCTAATAATGAATGGACAGTGGTTGTAGCAAATGAGGCCCACTTGTGGAAGTTGTGATTGGACCTCACTGAATTATTTCTAACTTGTAGCTCTACTTGTGAGGAAAGTGCAAAGTTCAAAACCATCCAGAGCAGATATTTTAGGATTTACGGTGGCAACCTCGACTGTTAGAACTAGGCCTCCAGTCCGGGCCTGAATGTGGAAAAAAAGGACCACCAAAGAAAGAAGCTTGTAACAGCCCATTATCGTATGTATGTGAGCTTGTGTGTATCAGTCTTACAGTGACAGTCTCAGTAAAGAGCTCTGCCACCACTGTTTCACATTCCTAACAACCACCCGGAACACTGCTTAGACCACGGCAGTTGGATACGTCACTGCCAGACTTCCCGAAGTGGCTTTTCTCTCAAGAAATTTGTCCCATCTACTGTAATCAAAGCATGACTGGTTGATTCCTCTGTCCCTTCCTAATTATGTTGGTAGTTAAGCTAATGTGGAAGGCCTTCATTCCCGCTCCTGAAGTCCTGACCAGTGAGGGAACTCGCTTCGTTCTTTCCTTCAAAGAAACAGGAAAACGTCAGAAACGCAGACTAAATTCTGTACACAACGTAAATCGAATAGTAGTGGACCTGATTTTCTATGTACTTTATTATGCGCATGGGACAAAATAACACTTTTTAAAAATCTTATTAAAAAGGTCGTGAGGTGCATTTTAATTTCTGCATATATATTTGCGTTTTAAATATATTGAGCGTTGTCAAAACTTTAAATCACCTGTTTCAGTTGTTAAACTGTGTCGGTCTGGTTGCTCCATCTGACTGACTAACAGGCATCTACTTAGACACCCGTAGAAACCTTTGTCCTTCAGCTTGAGTTTATACTTACAGTTTATTCCAGTAAATAAACATTACTATAATAATTCCTCATGTTCATGGTTCTCCTGAGGTCAGACCACCAGACACGGTGAACAGAACCGTTCTAGCCAAACATCACATTTTTACTAAATCTGTGACCATGAAGATCACTGGGCATCTTCTTTTTGAGGTAATACACGGGCCCCTCTTTTGTAAAAGCATGCCAAAATAAAAGTCCTTTGTTTTCGTTGCGCTGCCTGACATTTGACGATTTGAGGTAAGAACTTTCAGACCGAAGGTTTTCAGGGAGTTGCGCACTTTTAAAGTTGGCATATTTTGCCATATGGTTTTAATTTTAGAGTTTCAAACATGAAATTATGCCAAACTATTATTTTTTAGAATTTTGTATAACTAAATTATCTTTTTCAATAGTTTACTTCATCAGTATATGTGGTTGTATGGAGTAAAATTAGGGTCTTTACTGGTGACGAGAAAAAAAATATATCGCAAATATAAGATCAGCATTTTGCATTTTACGTTCCTATTTTGTTTCTGCGATACTTTCCCTCTTTTGCGTTTCTTTCTTCTGTTTGCGCGTCGCACTGCTTTTCTTTGCGTCTCGCATTTTACGTTCATCATTTTTTCGCGCTTCTCTCTTTTCTTTGCTCCGGTTTTACCCTCTGTGTGGGGGCGGGGAAAGAGGCGTGGCCAAGAGCGAAAGGCGTTTGGTTTACTGGTATCATGGCAGCCGGTCGCCCAGCTGGACCACAGCTATATACACTCTATAGACTGATGGTAATAATCGACTGTTATAGACATTTTTATCTCATTCGGCTGGATTTGTTTTCACTGACTAAACTGTGCCGTGTGATCAGGGCTGTGAGAAGAGCAGGCCAGCTAGCTAACATGGTAACCATGGATACCAGTTCCACTATACCTCCACATGCACGGCCTAAATTATGGGTCCTAAATTAAAAGTCTTCATTTAACATTTCTTGAAGATGTAAAAGCAGCTGCCGCCAGCCCCGCCCACTGCTCAGACTAACGAGGTTAGCTCGTAATTAACCTACTGGAGTTCATTAGTTTACTTTACCGTTTACCAAGATAACATGTTTAAAGAAACACGGGTTGGGATCCAGCGGTGGACGCCGTGGGAACCATTTGGCCATATAGAGACGCAAAGAAAAGCACTGTGACGCGCAAACAAAAGAAACGCAGAAGAGGGAAAGTATCGCAGAAACAAAACAGGAACGTAAAATGCAAAACGCTAATCTTATATTTGCGATATTTTTTTTTCTCGTCACCATTAAAGACCCTAATTTGACTCCTTATGGTTGCACGGTCGCCATCTCTAACATTTTTAGATATTTTGAGGAGAAACAAATGAAAACGATTTTATGTGGCTGCACTAAAAATGTTTCACACGAAAAAAATCTATTTATTAAAATATTTTTGGGGGGGGGGGAATAATGGACTTGGATACACAAAATGCACAGCACGTCAACGACCCAACTGTATATAGATAGAGAGATAATAACACGGCGTTATCGAAGTGCACTGCAAAGTGACAATAACTCTTCTAACTTCTCCGGGTGGAAGACTGTAGCCATGACTCAGCACAGGGCAGTGAGAGAGCATGAAGCACTACTGCAGTGCAGAAGCAAAGTTGCTGACTTTTATTGTTTTCCTGCCAATAACTGTGTGATTCATTTGCCATGTTGTTTGGCTTTGTTGTCTTGGCTTCCACCTTTAATCCTTGACCGAGCAGAAATTCGCTTTAATTGAGATTGTTAATCAGCAGGTGCCAAGACTCGGTGTACCGGCTAGAAAATTAGCACTAAGTACTTCTGGAGCAGGACCTCTGAAACGGTCACTCAGTCCTCTCAGAAAGTGCTGGACTGACAGACTCTGCCGTGCTCATCATGGACAAATACAAAAACATGCAGCTTAACACTGAATGACTTTGACCTGTTAGTGTCATTATTGGTGTTATTACACAATTAGTTACATAGTAATTACACTTACATTTGCTTTACATCCCATTTTGACAATAACTTCACATCAAATCCAGATCATAACACAAGCTTAGTCTAGTGTCTGCACTGTCCAGTATGTGTTTGCTGTAAAAGTGACTTTTATGGGTTAAAGCAATGGCTGACCAATCCAAAACAAGCCAGCGTAGGCAACCTGTGGCTATTTTAGGCATTACGATGCTCACACAGCTCACACAGCTGCTGACAGTCACGAATTGGTAGATGAAGCTGGCTTTTTGCCAGAAAATATTTGCAGCTATAACAGCTTCAGCTCTTCTTCATCCCGCACCATGATCCCCCCTCCACCAAACTTTACACTCGGCATGATGCAGCCAGACAAGTACCGTCTCCTGGCAACCGCCAAACCCAGACTCGTCCATCGGATTCCCAGACAGAGAAGTGTGATTGGTCACTCCAGAGAACACGTCTCCACTGCTCTAGAGTCCAGTGGCGGCGCTTTACTCCACTGCACTCCACGCTTTGCATTGCGCTTGGTGATGTAAGGCTTGGATGCAGCTGCTCGGCCATGGAAACCCATTCCATGAAGCTCTCTACGCTGTTCTTGAGCTGATCTGAAGGCCTCATGAAGTTTGGAGGTCTGTAGTAATTGACTCTGCAGAAAGTCAGTGACCTCTGCGCACTATTCTATATAATGTCCAGTGTGTGATATTTAGGAGGATATATTATCAGAAATGGAATATAATAACAAAACCAAGTGGTCATTGGTGCCTAATCACCTCTAACCCTTCGTCCTCTTCCAACAGAAGCTGCCACCGCCATGTTTCTACAGTAGCCCAGAACGGACAAACCAAACCCTCACAAAGCTCTAGAGGTGCCCTTCGCAGTTTTACGCCGAAGCAGCAGCCTGTATTTGGTGGTGCTGTAGGAAGACGTAGAAAGAAGAAGACTCAGTGGCTGATATGAGAAATTCCAAGAACCCAGATTTCTACAAATTATTTAGCAAGAAAAACACGAAGAGTCAAAACAAAACCAGGACAGACGACTGCAGAAAACCGGCAAGAGTGCCGCATTAAAACAGAGGGTTCTTCAAGAAAATGGTTATATACAGAACCATGAGCACTCAAGTAACACTTTGCATAATGAAAGGGTTCTTTGCATCGTTAAAGGTTCTTCAGATTGATGGAGAATGTACTGTAGATGGCTCCATTTACATCCTTTCTAAAAAGGGGTCTGTTTGGCACCACAAAGAGATCCACTATCGTTACAAGCCAAAGAATCCTTTGGTACTATACAGAACCCTTTTTGCTAAGAGTACACACTCTCAAAAAAGATGGTGCTACAAGGGTTCTTTAGTAAAGAAAATGCTCCTATATAGAACCACAAGAACTCAAAGAAACCTTGGCACTTTAAAACCATACTTTGCATCATAAAAGGGTTCTTCAAATTGATCAAAAATGCGTATGGATGTGCCACAGATGGTTCTACATAGAACCTTCTGAAAAGGGTTCTATATAGCACCCAAAAGGGTTCTTCTGCCAATACAAGCTTGACACCATGACAATAGAAGAACTCTTTTGGGTGCTACAATCTCAAAAGAGTTAAGAGTTCTTTAGTTAAAATGGTTCTATATAGAACCATAAACACTCAAAGAACTTTTTGCAGTATAGAAGCATACTATGTATGTATGGGTTCTTCAGATTGATGCAGAATGTGTTGTAGGTAGTTTTTGAAAAGCGTATATATATATATATATATAGAACCATCTACAGCACATTCTCCATCAATCTGAAGGCAAAGAACCCTTTAATCATGCAAAGAACCCTCTTTTTTAAGAGTGTAGATATTTAACAATTTATGTAGTTGCTGAATTATTTATAGTATATATTCGGAATATTTCTTGGTAAAGAGTAACTCTCCACAGACACTGAGTACTTTAAAGTAAATACTGAGTATTTCTTAACCCACTGCCGAATCATGGGCCGCTGGCAGGGCCAAAGTTTTATTACACACTCCTATAACTTAAGAAAAGCTCCAATAATTTGCACTGAAGTCCCCGTAGTTACTGAATAATACGCCTTACTATTTAATAAGCCTGGAATATTAAGAAGTAAAGAGTTACAGAATAAATTACATTAGATACTGAATAATCTGTTGCAGATGAAAATAACTATAATTACTGAATAATTTGCCTTAAGAAAAGTAACGAAATAATAAGCGTGGGGTTGAAGGGTTGTATGGTTAATTGAAGCCGCTCTCTTTGGTGTCTGTTTCACAAAGAAAATGTGCAAAACAAGCCTAAACACAATGAGCAGCCGGAGGAGGAATCAATGTGTCCATTGTGCACACAGAGCTGCTGTAAAATACATGAGGCTGCTCAGGTAGGACTCTCAAGTGACAGTCGAGCAGCGTTACGCCTCGGCGAGTTCAGGGCTCTGTGTGTGGATGATGAAAGCATGAACAATGTGTGGTTTTGGAGGCATTTAGTCTGCTTTCCACAAGCAGCAACACTCTTCCTCCCAATAAACTGCAGCTTTTACTGGAGGAAGTGAAAGAAAAGCTGATGTTTTTGGTGCCGAGGTTCGGGGAGGGCGCAGCAGCGTTGACATGCTCTGTGTGTGTGTGTAATGAGTGCGGGGGAAGGAGGGTCTAAAGAGGGGATGCAATGCTTGAAAAAGGAAACAAAGAGGGAATGTGGGGGGGGGGGGGGTCAGAGAGACTGAGTGGGCAAGAGAGACAGAGTGGGAGAGACAAACAGAGAAGATAGAGGACAGAGATGGTTCTACGTGCTGATTTGAGCCAGTGGCCATCTGCCTTATTGATCCCAGAGCAGCGTTACTCACTGAATCAATGCAGCCCACAGGAAAAGGACACAATTAGGCCAAAACCCACCAGCATCATAATGTAGGCAACTCATCCTCCACACACATTCACAAACAAACAAACAAACCACGCGCACAAACATCCCTGACGGTGAACTCAAAGAACATGAAATCTTCAGTTCAGGTGATTTCAGGTGCCCTAATGTTCCTCTTCTAGAGATACACATCCTCATAGGAATAGTTACTGGATAAGTTACATATTAGATCATTACTGATATCTCTGTCTGGACTCTTCAACTCTCTGGGGTTGATGAATGTGCTGGCACGTCAAATTAGATGTTTTTCTGTTAACATCAAACCCTTCCTGAATCCGTAGAGCCGCCCTTTCCATCCCATCTCATCCCGAGATCCTACGAGACTCACATCCAGAGTTATGAGCCTATGAAGAGGGGCTGAGATACACGTCATCTGCCTCTCACCGTGTGGAGTTCCTGGATTCATGTGTCCGTCTACATTCTGTGTGAAACTGACCGACGGACACTCAGGAAATCACTAGGGACTGACCGTCACGCCGGAAACCCTCCATTCTTCATTCAGTCCACATCGGAGACTCGTGTGAAACGGCGTCAGAGAGTTTACAGCTGCTGAAGCTGCTGCAGCGGGTTTGGAAAGTAGTGATGAGGAGAATGTTTATCTACAATTTTATTCCCACATCACGCTAGCTTTAGGATCCTAAAATTTTGGTAAACACATTTCAAGCACCAAAACGTCTCATCTTCATGAGGACAAGCGATATTAACAATCTCTAAAACTGGATTTCATTTTTCCAGCTTTTGGTACCAATTATCTCTTTACACGGTGCTCCAGGTCAAAAAGTCCTCATTATAGAGAGAGCTGAGCTGGTTCTGAACATGTGGATATATAATATGAGGGCATAATATCAAATACAGGTGCTTTTGAAGGCAAAATTAAGAATATGTGCAAAAATCAAGAAAATACCCTGCTGAACCCACAGGGTTAAAATGGTCTTACTAAGAGCAATCAGCAGAATCAATGGATGTACTTCATCAGTAGGGCATAGAGGTCAGGATCAGCAGAATTTGGGTATCTGGGACTGGGGATCAATAGGATTCAGGTTATCAGGAAACCTGGTTTGGACATCTTCAGGGTTTGTGGGATGAGGTTTTAGGGGTTCATCAGGATTTCGTGGATCAGGGTTTAGGTATCATATTTGGGAGAATCAACAGAATTTTGAGTATGAGCAATTTTGGGGGTCAGCAGGGTTTGCAAATCAACAGAACCTGGGGAATAAGCAAGGCTGGGAATCAGCAGGATGTGGGGATCAGGGTCTAGGTGTAACATTGAATTTAGCAGGGTCTGGGGGATAGGTAGTGTTTGGAGATTAAGGTTAAGCAAATTTAGGCTTAAACAGGAATTTAGAGATAAGTAAGTTTGAGGATCAGGATTTGAGGGATCATAAGAATGTGGGGATCCTGGTCTGGAAGATAAGTAAGGTTGGGTTAGGTTTTGGGATCAAGTGTTCAGGGATCAAGGTTTTGGGGAATAAGCAAACCTGGGGATCAGGGCATAGGGGGGTCAGCAGGGTGTGGGGATCAAGATCTTGTGATAAGTAAGGTTGGGCTAAGCAGGGTTCTGGGGATGTTCAGGGATCGAGGTCTGGGGATAAACAAATTTAGGGGTCAGTAGGGTTTCAGGAACAAGTAAGGTTGGTAGTCAGCAGGATTTGGGATTTTTGGGGTTTTGACTATCAAGGTTTTGGAGAATCAGCAAATGTTTGGGGGGATAAACAAGGTTTGAGGGTTCAGGGGAGTTTTAAACTGGCTGATTTCTGAAACACTTCAAAATCCAAAATCTTGTGTTCTGTTGGGCTTTATAACTTGAGAGTTTCAGAAGGATTAATTTAAGCGCATTTAGAATGGACTTTGGAGATGTTTGGACATAACCAGTTTATTCTCCATGGTGACAAGTGACTCCTGGAGTGTGTGTGTGTTTAATGAGAAGCACTTCCTCCTGATCTCCAGGTGCCTTTCCTGCTGAGCTGTAGTGCAGCTGCTGACACAGTCTAACGGATTCAGCTCATTACGGTTCGGTCTGAGCTCTCGTCCGCTACACTACTGACCTCATCACGCGCTGTACTGAACTTCTGTGTCAACCTCCTGTCTATAGACGCCAACTACAGGGGAGCACCGGGTCACTCAGGTCTTTCATGCTAGGTTGCCAGATTCAGTTTTTCCTGACAAATATCGTTAATCTGAAAGGTGTGGTGCAGGTTGAATCCATCATCTCATCCATCATGCCTTAAAACAATGGATCAACCATACAGTTCCGATTCCCAGTTTTTCCCAGCCAGGCATTCACAGTCCACAGTCCTGCTATTGTGCTACTTTCCTATTCTTCTGGTAAATATCTTGGCTGACCATTTTCAAAGACCAATTCCTGAAGTCTTCTGTATGTTTTTCATGGGAAGTAACAATTTATAACATGTCTAAAAATACTACCAATGTTTTCACCACTTTTGCTTGACATGAAAGGATACACTCCCATCCACTTCGTTAGTGGACCAAAGGACATTGCATGGCTAATGCTGTGTTCGACTTAACTTGGAAGTGGGAAGAACTCAGAAATTTTTGACCTCCATGCTTTAAGCCACAAAACAGTAAAAAACTAAAATTTACATTCTTAGCAAAAAGGGTTCTATATAGTACCAAAAAAGGGTTCTTTGGATTGACCCTTTTCAAAAAGAGTCATCTACAGTACATTCTCCATCAATTTGAAGATGCAAAGAACCCTTTAATCAAGCAAAGAGTTCTTTGAGGGTTTATGGTTCATACGGAACCATTTTCTTTACTAAAGAACACTTGATGAACCCTTGTTTTAAAGAGTGTACTAAAGCACGTTTTGCTGGTACCAGTGAACACTCAAAGAACCATTTGCATGCTTAATGGTTCTTTGCATGGTGAAATGGTTCTTCAGATTGTGTTTTTTATGGTTCTGTATGGCACCAGGGTTCTTCTGTTGTTGTAACAGCAGAGCCCTTTTTGGTGCTATATAGATCCCTTTAAAAAAGGTGCTATATAGAACCATCTACAGCACATTCTACATCAATCTGAAGAACCCTTTCACTATGCAAACACTTTAATCATGCAAAGGTTTCTTTGAGTGCTCATGGTTCTACACAGAAACACTTTTTAAACTTGGAGTTGAGTCCACTTTCCCAACTTTCTGAGTAGGAACTCACAATTGAGCAAACGTTTTCTTTGGAATCAGGAAATTCCAAGCCAAGAGCTTTAGCCGAAGGCAGCATATGGAGACGATCATGAGCTGGAGGTCAGGGAACCGGCCCTGTGTCCGGAAGGTTGCTGGTTCGATCTCCAGCGCCAACAGTCCATGACTGAGGTGTCCTTGAGCAAGACACCTGACCCCCAACTGCTCCACGGGAGCTGTGGATAGGGCTGCCCACCGCTCCGGGCAAGTGTGCTCACTGCCCCCTAGTGTGTATGTGCTGTTTCACTTCATGGATGGGTGAATTGCGGAGGTAGCAGCCATCCGGAATCTGGAACTTTGTCGGCTACGTTAGTCTTGCAGCTCCAATGTGAAACTAATGAGGCAAACTTCAGGCCCCAAACATGTCTTGGCTGACTGACTAAATTTAGGTTGGGGGTGTCGGGTGTTGGGTGTTGGGGGGGGGGGGCATCCATTGGCTGTGTGGCCACATTTAGCCGGGACAAACGCCATCCCTCCATTCTCAGAGGAAAAGCAGCCGAGCTTATTTTCCCCTCCACGCAGCTGAGAATAAAGCCCACTTTGATCCGTTCTGAATTGTTTCGCAGCAATAAAAGGCTCTTGGCTCGTACACAAACATACGCACACTCAGATACACATACACCTTCCTTCCCGTTTCCTTCCGTCTTTAAAAGTGGCAGAATGGCAGGAACCCTGGCTTTTGTTTACTCGTTTAGCTCCGTCCCTCCCTTTTGCACCAGCCAGCTCCAGGCCCGGCCAGATGCTCCAAGCAATTCATAATGAGCTGAAATGTGCCATCTCAGCTTCGGCGAGTGGTGACTTATGGTCAGCAGGACAATCTGTACTACTATCATGATCATCATCTTCCCAACCAGAATGCTTGTTTAATTACTACATATTTTGATCTAAAGGCTTGTGAATAAATGCTTAAACAAATAAATAGTGAAGCTGGTGGTTCATTGCTGAGGCAAACTTTTTAAACGTACCAAGAACTGTACTTTTTCTCAGCATTAGATTCTGGATTGGTATGGGCCCTGTATCATGCCTTATGTGTCCAATCATAGTTTTGATGGCCTCACTATAACTCTAAACTGGAAAATATAGTAAATAAAGCAAATAAAGCAAAAACCCATTAGGTTGTGTTGTGTCCAAACCTGATTAGTACAATTTCTACAGAAGTTTCCTCATTTTTAGGCTTATTAGTGCTTGGAATGCTGATTTTCCTAAGACGTTGCACAGCTTAGATTCTCTCTAGGAATTCATAAAACTTGAAACGCTGGATCTGTATACATTATATGTGATCAATACATGAAGACAGACAGCTTACACAAACACTAAATCACTTTATCGTCCGCTTTCATTCAAAAACAAGCACAAATATCAATGTTTTCTTGAGGACCTGTGAACACTAATATTTCGCAACACAATGCTGCCACCTGGTGGCTGAATGGAAAAGTTACACCTGTTTGAAGTTTACGCACCCTGAAAAAGTTATTGAATGCTAAAATCGTGAAAATCCTTAAATTGGTTATTTGTTTTTTGTGGGTATTATAAGGCATAATCAATAAATAATTTTGTTTTAGACTTTATTTTTCCACCAGTCTCACAATCATATAAGCACCTTTACATTAAACACCCTGAAAAGGTTTTAGAATGCTAGAAATGGTGAAAATCCTTAATAATTATATTGATATATGTTTTTTGGTGGGTACTATAAAGGCATATTTTTGTTTTCCACCTTATTTTTCCATCAAAAGTCTTACAATCACATAACCACACATCACAATTCGAAACTGCCATCTTATGTATCATGTATGTCGCCCATTTGAAGTTTAGGTATAATGCTACCGAGAGAAAGTTGGGGGGAAATTGTTATGGGGAGGGTGTAATCCCACTTTCAAACAGCAGGTGTCATGAGACACAGAAGTTCAAACTCGCTGCATAATTTTGTTTTTGAACTAATAAAACATTGCAATGTCTGATCTTGAAAGAGAGTATTAATTAACCTGGGCTCTGTTACTATGACAACAGATTGGAAAGATAAAAAAGCATACCATTTTACCGCCCATAAACAATTCTGTTTGCTTTACAGGGCGTGGATAGGAAGGAACTCTGATGGTTTAGCCACATAGAATCTTAGAACATCACACCTCTGAATTATTACAGCCCTACCGAAGCTGAACGATGCTGTAGATGGGAAACAAAGGAAAGAAATGGTTGTTTAAATGAGTGGGGAAACATAACGAGCACAGATGCTTCCTAACAGGTGTGTTGCAATCAACATCCTGCACTCTGGTAGGTATGAAATGCTGAGAAGAGCCAGTTGACCTTCGTTTTGGATCAAGAGGAAATGATAAAAGTGACTTTGCAGGTGAGGTCATGGATCACAGCAGCTTCAGTCACAAGGGCTCCTCAGCTGACCAGTGCTGGTCAGTAGGAATAGCGCCTAGAGTGACCTCCGCATTTAAATCTGTGGGAAAAACGTCAGTAAACAGGGCTGGAATGTCAGTCACTGAGATGCCCGTGCATTAGTGTGAGGTGTAAAGAGAAGCAGAAGAGCAGGCATTCCTCAGGGAACTGGTGCATGATATTGTGGTGTTCACCACCGGTCGTGCTGTCGTGGGAACACAGGAGGTTTGACCGTGCAAAGTGGCCATGCAAAGGGGCTCTTGGGAGGTGCCACGTTCCTGGACATTTATTGGGATTTAAGGTGATTACTAGTCAAGTCAAAGTTTATTCATAAAGCGCTTTTTACAGCAGGTGTTGTCACAAAGCAGCTTCACGGAAAAATCCAGGTCCGAGCCTCCATAAGCATCACCAGTGGCAACAGTGGCAAGGAAAAACTCCCTAAGAGCAAGAGGAAGAAACCTTGAGAGGAACTAAGACTCAAAAGGGGAACCCATCCTCCTCTGGGCCACACCAGATAGGAAACAGTGGTAACATAGAATATTAGAATACAAAACGGGGAAAAACAGGCGGAGCAATGGTTAATTAGATAGTCCGAGTTGATGCAGCAGCAGCAGGAGGGTCAGTCCATGCAGGTGAAGTTGCACAGTTTTGTACAGTGAGAAGCTCAATGGTGGTCAACACTGAAAAGCAGCAGCCTCAGCATTGATCCTTGGGGGACACCATATTGATAGCCTTTTCAAACCTTAACAGATTTCTAAGACGGAGAGCATCACAAACTTAATGCCTGTTTGTGACGGAGTTCCTTCTATTTTTGTCCTGAGGGTCTCACACTAGATGACAGGTCAAAGAGAGAGAGAGTAAGACACAACGAATTTGTGCTACGAACAAGAACTCAAACTCAGAGATCTCCTCAGATCACAAACAAAACAAAACGTACTGGACCTGTTCGTCCTTTTACGCACAGCAAAAGTGCAAAAAGTGGGTCAAGCAGTGCTGATGCAGTGAAGCCTGGAGGAACATTTCACTACAAACTGGCAGCTGAGCTGAAACTGTAAAGACAGCGACTTGATCTGGATCAAATATTGGCTCCTGTGTTTTACACACAGCTCCTTTGTCTCCGCTCTGCAGTTCATGCACGTCTTTGCATGTTTCTCCGCTCTTCTACTCTCTGATTGGCTGTTTGAATCACTCAGTGAGCTCGTCTCTGACCGTTTCACACTGCAGGAAACGTCGCAAATATCAAGCATGACTGATATCTGAGGGTCTCTGATCACTCCAGAGTTCCATCAGAGGGCTAAAGATTCATTCGTTCCTCCTGTCACACTACAGATCATCCGCACCGTCAGTCGCTTCTGATCAAACTCCCGACCTGGAAAATCACTTCAGATTGTGAAAATTTGTCAAATCTGGCTTAAAATCAGGCATCGTGGAGTGTACGTCCACCCTAAGACGTGCTTAGGTGTTATATGTGCATCGTTGTAGTTTTGTGGCTATTGGTGACCTTCCTTGGTGTTCTCCCTTGCTGCCTGATAAATAAAAGAGCATTTGCCTACATGCACAATGTTATGCTCTGGTTCTCCTTTGCCTAGATACTACAGTACTGCTGCCTTCACCAGGTCATGGTGCTTTATCATCCAGCTGTTGTTGGCCACAGCTCTGGAGAGTTTTGAGTAAAAACTGGCATTAAGCCTCAGCTCACCTTCCTCTCAGTTCTTCTTGCTCTCACACATATGCTACAATATGATCAGAAGATTTCTCGTGATGGCTGAAAACCACAACTGACCTTCAACCCTTCAGAAAGCATTAATTACGTGGATGCTGCTGTGATGGATCTGAAACAGACTCACAGTGGAAAGCCGTGCTGTGTTCGGACAGGTCAAAGTTTTATATTGGTTATGGAAATATTGGACATTATGCAAAGACAATGACAATCTAGATTGTTACCAGTATAAAGTTAAAAATCCAGGTATTCTGTATGAGTTAGAACAGCACGGCTATGTAACCAGATAATATGGGTGCTGGACTGTAGTTCAGACCTGCCTCCCATTGAAAACATGAAAACGTGGAAAATATGATAACAAATGCATGTTGTACTACAGCTTTCAGAACTGGATCAACAGGGGTCTTTAGTTTTCATATAATAATGGGTGTTTTTCTAAACTAATGCTTTTTTCTCGACCCAGGACCGCTTGCTCTTCGAGATTGGTTCATTTGGTCAAGTGTGAGAGCTGTCTTGAAGGTCCAGGTCTTGGAGCGTCGAGACCCTCGCTGATCTTGCCAGCTAGAAACAGCAGGGACAAAACAGGGGCAATCAGACATGGACCAATTAGTGGTCAAAACACCGGCGCCTGAAAGCAGATGAACAGGTACGTAAGTCGAGTCCTTTTAAAGACAGGCGTAGGTCCATGATTGGTCAGGAGTAATGACTGAATGACGTAGCATTAGAGGCTTCCTGGCAGAACTTTCACTAAAACTTCTTTTGCTGTTTTTTGCCACTTAAGAGTTTGTTTCCAAGGAAAATAATAAAAATGACCACGATGCAAACCTGCACACCAGCCACAGTTTGCTTGGAATTCTTGTGTGTGATAGCAAACCAGGATAATGAATGTGGACTCGAGTATCCTGCACAAGTGTGAAAACACCCAGAGCGGAAAGTGTGTAAGATAAAACATGCATTTATTAGCATTTCAAAACATTTAATAGTTAACAAACGTTACATTTTCACTCAGATTCCTCTACGACTGGGTTTGAGCCGAAGCTGGAACTCGGCCTAATGCAGCACTCAGCCGAGCAGGGGGCTCCAGAAACAGAGCTGTAATGTGATTAAGATGGGCTGAGGTGTGTGTGTGTGTGTGTGTGTGTGTGTGTGTGTGTGTGTGTGTGTGTGTGCTTCCTCTGCTCCAGTGTGGGAGGAGTGTGGGCACACACACTTGCCTCTGCTAGCACAGTGTGTGTGTGTGTGTGTGTGTGTGTGCTTCCTCTGCTCCAGTGTGGGAGGAGTGTGGGCACACACACTTGCCTCTGCTAGCACAGTGTGTGTGTGTGTGTGTGTGTGTGTGTGCAGTAGCAGAGGAGCAGCACGGCTCAGACCGTACGGCTGGAGAGAACCGAGACAGAATAAAGAGGCTTTGGTGGGGTTTTGACGGGTTTTGACGGGTTTTGCTAGGTTCTGCAGGGTTGTGATCACGAGATCACGCTCCGTTGTGCAGGACCTCCACCTGCCCCAAAAACATCTCACTCCTCTGATCGGTTTGGAAATGGAGACGAAGGACGCTGGTGGAGTGGAGATCGTGGGATCTTTACAGGGCTAACAGGAGGAGCGTCTCCATTCTCACTGCAGGATCTCCATAGAGGACCATGCGTTCTCCTTGCACTACGTTCTCCAACTGCAATTCAGCCGGTAAACAGCACCTCCAGTCTCCTGGTAGAATAGAGCAGATGGCATAACTCAGTCACGCTGGATTGCCGACGCAAGGCGGTTCTTGAAAGGTTGGTGAAGGCAACAGTTCTATGTCCACGACAACTCATAGAACCATGAGTGTGTTTAAATGCATGGTAAAAAGGTTCTTCTCTACAATGGACATGCCGTTGTATTAAAGGACCTTTTTGAGGAGCGTTCCATAGGACCAAGTCATAGAACCTCCTTTTTTGGTATTACGTAGAACCCTGAAAGCTGAAAGCTAAAACATGTAGCTGCTTGGCTTTTCCTGTAATAAACGTAGCTGAATCATTTTGCCATTGGCGGTTTACTTTGGTGATACGCATGGTTCTTCAAGGGTTCTTTACTAATCAGTGGTTTGGTACAGAACTGCAAACACTCAAAGAACCACTGGAATACATCAGTAGTTCTTTGCATGGTTTTCTACAATGGAAAGACTATCATATGTGGTTCTTTACAGAATCTTAAAAAAATGATTGTGTACACCAAGAAAAACGTTCTACTAGAGTTACAAGTCAAAGAACCTTTTCGGTACTCTATAGAACCCTTTGCTTGTAAGCAAAAACACTAGAACATCTCTAGCTTTGTAATAAACATAGCCATTAGCAGTACTAGCAACTTTGCTTATGTAAATGGTTGTTTAGTGGTTCTAAGGCAAAGTTAGTGGTTCTATATAGAACCATACACATTCAAAGAACCATTGAAATGCATAAATGGTTCTTTATATGGTCTTCTACACTCTTAAAACATGGTTCTTCAAGGTTAGTAAAGAAAATGGTTGTATCTAGAGCCATGAACACTCAAAAAAATTGAGTGATTAAATTGTTCTTTGCATCAAGAAAGGGTTCTTCAGATTGGTGGAAAATGTGCATAAATGTGCTATAGATGGTTCTACATAGAACCTTTTTGAAAATGGTTCTATATAGCATCCAAAAGGGTTCTTCTATTGTACAAGCTTGACATCAAAACAGCAGAAGAACCCTCTTGGATGCCATATAGAACCCTTTTCAAAAAGGTTCTATATAGAACAGTCTACAGCACATTCTCCATCAATCTGAAGAACGTTTCATGTTACAAAGAGCCATTTAATCATGCAAAGGATATAGAACCATTTTCTTCACTAAAGAACCCTTGAAGATCCAGCTCCTTTAAATGAGTATAATGGAAAGACTGCCGTATAGGGTTCTTCAAAGAAACTTTTCAAAATGGTTCCATATACCAACAAAAAAGTTCTACTACAGTTACAAGTCAAAGAACCTTTTTGGAACTCTATAGAACCCTTTGCTTGTAAGCAAAAACACTGGGACTTCTGTAGATTTGTAATAAACATTACTAGTACTACTACTAGTATATCTAGAACCATAAACACACCAAAAAAATTGAATGATTAAATTGTTCTTTGCATCATGAAATGGTTCTTCAGATTGATGGATGATGGTTATTGAGTGGTTCTAAGGCAAAGGCGGTGGTTCTATATAGAACCATGTACTCTCAAAGAACTATTGGAATGCATAAATGGTTCTTTGCATGGTTCTCTATGATGGAACACCTTTATTAAAACGCTATAAAGCCTCAAAAGGGGTTCTGCTGTAAGCAAAGAACCATTTTTGGTATATTTTTGGTAGAACCATTTTAAAAGGCTATATTTGATGGTTCTGATGGCCGAACTTGATACTGGAGGACTTACAGTGTTTTTCCCATTATAATGTAAATAAAGTGCAAATGCCTCTGAACATCAGCTCTGCTGGTTCTAATGCTGGAACCCAGGATGCCCGATCTTGAGAAATCCCCCTCCAGTGCTTAAGATACAGATACAGACAAGTTGTGTGGCTACTGACTCTATAATTAGCCACTTTGCTTACTTATTACTGCAGCCATTGAAATTTCATTGTGCCATAAAAACATAAGCTGTATTGTTTGTATGATGTTGAAGGTTCTTCAGCAGCAGGCAAGACTTGGGTGTATCTTCACGCTGACTTGAGCCTGAAGGCTGTTCCTGCTCCGAAGGCTCGTCTTCTACCACAGCCAGTCGGGATGGGACTCCACACAACTTTCTGACTCCTGTACAGTCGTTAACTTGGTTAGTCTTTAACTCCTTTTCACACAGAAACTGAGTATCTGAGTAACTGAGTAACTGAGTAACTGAGTATCTGAGTAACTGAGTAACTGAGTAACTGAGTTACTGAGTATCTGAGTATCTGAGTAACTGAGTATCTGAGTAAATGTAATGAGTTTCTGTACTTTAGTATTTTTGGTGTATCTGTACTGAAGTTTCTCCGTTCTGGACTTTTTCCTTTCACTCCACTACATTTCAGAGTCTAATATCCGACTTTTTCCTCCTACATTTTGAGAAATCTGTCGTTCCTTTTGGTTTCTGTGTGTATAAAAACGTAACATGTCAAAACGAAAGAAGCGCAAAGCCAGAGCACCAATCAGGGCCCAGCGGTCACTTTGTTTAGAGCTGGTTTTGACCTGTTGGTCATACCGACCCAGTGCAGCACGCGGTTCAACGTCAGCGCAGCAGCGTAAAACTTTGGGAGAGTCTGTTCAACATAAATGATGAACTAACCTAACTTTGTGTAAATAGAGCTCAATATAGAAATATGTCCACATATGCAGTCGAGACTGATGCAGCTTTTTTCTGAATTTCTACAAACACCATTTCATTTTATAGTAAATGAGTTTGGGCTGGTTTATGTTTATGAACAGACGCCTACAGATCAACATAGTAAAGGAGCTCATCTGTGATCCTGAGTTTAAAGCCAGTTTTTATTCAACTTAAACTTGGAACTAAGTTGTAAATAAATCTGAAACTGAAACTTTGCTTGTGTGTAAAAAGTGATTTCAGAGCCACTCGGTTCTCCCTGATGGAAACTGTTTACCTTCAGTGTTTTGTGCTTCTGATCATTTTAATAGACGTCAGCGTCACTAATTAATGACGTTCTATTAAAAGACTGGTTTACCAAGAGAGACGCTGGAGGACTTTCACCTGAAATGAGTTCATGAAGCCAGTCTGGTTATAAAAATGATAACAGGACATCAGAGCCAGAATTACTCTTTTAGTACTTTTACTTTATACTTAAGTACATTTGAAGGGAAATACTTTAGTACTTTTACTCAAGTGGAGGTCTAAAGGGAGGAACTTCTACTTTTACTGGAGGAATATTTTACCCTGGGGGTCTCGACTTTAACTCCAGTACATGATTTGTGTACTTCGTCCACCTCTGGTTGAACTGTGCATTTCTCCTTTTATAATGTAAACAGATTATATTCTGATAAAAGTTTGATTTACAACGATCAGAAGTGAACTATATGTTTGTCTCTGCACACCAGCGAGATGGTCTGCATTTATAAACATGTTTTATTGTGCTCAGCAGTTTGATTACTGTGTCAGTTATACAGGATCCCTCATTGCTCACTAGCAGCTCAACACTGAGTCACAGAGAGACAACGGTCTCCTGATTAGTCTGGTTACAGAGTTACAGGGAACAAATATTTGATTGATTATATTAATGAATTATATATTAATCCAATTTCTATTCTGGTGGTGAAATGACCACTAGGGGGCACCGCAGAAAGTAGTTATTGCCAGACTAGCTATACTACAATACACAGACTATATATTAAGACTATCAGCAGACAGTCTGGTAGCTTTTGTTGTTTAGGACGGCCAGGAATGGCTTACTTTGACAGGAGGGGCCGTTTTACATGCAACATGATTAATCACTTTATAGGTGCAGACAATTTTCACAACGATGCAGGAAAACCAAGTTCACAGGAAATAAAGTGGAATAACTACGTCTCTTAAAGCTTCAAATGGAACATGTGACTTCTAAAAACATGATGTCATGAGCTAAAATTTATGATCTATACGATCTTGACTGTATATGACATATATGATATATACACTCACTGACTGTGTATATGATATATATGATGTATACACTCATTGTCTATATGATATATGTGATATAGACACTCATTGGTTGGACCGTGCGGACGCTGTTGCTCTCACTAGGCATCAGAGATAAACTAAACTGTGTTTGCTCTTTGATCACATGATCATGTTCAGCTTCTGCATTGAAAATAACTCAATTATTGAAAGTAATAAATACATTCTGATAAATCAACTCAAACAACTGTAACAAAATCCTTTTTGAGTGGAACAAAAGCTTCCCTTATGGTTAAATATGAACAAATAGGACAAATTGTGAATGTCACCAAATAACGCGATTAATCATGATTAACTGCACAAAATAATGTAACTAATCAGTCACTTTGAACTGAAAAACAACAACAGCTCGTTAATTTGCGGTTCTGCTTCTTTACTTTGGAAGTTAAACCTGGTTTTTATTTATGTTCTATAAGAGACTCTGCTCATTTCCATTTTTAGATGTTGCTCTGTATTAACTTTGTTTTTTAATCCCCGATTTCAGGAATTGCTGTTGACCAGCTGCGCACGGCAGGACAGCTCCTGACCGAAAGGCCTTCTATGGGATTTTGCATGACTTTCTGATTTCTGCAAAACTGCCAACAAAATGGGCAACAGTTTCTCCACCATCACCATCTTCCAGCCCCTTCACGTGGTGATCCTGGGTCTGGACTCTGCAGGAAAGACCACGGTCCTCTACCGCCTCAAATTTAACGAGTTCGTGAACACAGTCCCAACCATAGGATTCAATGCGGAGCGCGTGCGGCTGGCCGGCCGTGGGGTCACCTGCCACCTGTGGGACGCCGGTGGGCACGAGAAGCTTCGGGCCCTTTGGAGACCTTACAGCCGTCGCACGGATGGCATCGTCTATGTGGTGGACTCTGTGGACGTGGAGCGGCTGGACGAGGCCCGGGCTGAGCTACACAGAGTGGCCCGGTTCTCTGAACACCAGGGGGCACCACTGCTCATCCTCGCCAACAAGCAAGACCTGCCTGGCTCACTGTCCGCCGCGGAGGTGGAACGGAGGCTGGACCTGCAAGACATCAGTCCAGGGGCTGCCTACCACGTCCAGCCAGCATGTGCCATCATCGGAGAGGGACTGCATGAGGGCATGGACAAGCTGTGCGAAATGATCGTCAAGAGGAGGAAAAGCATGAAGCAGAAGAAGAGACGGTGATGAGGGATGCTCTGTGTGTAGAATCATTATGCTGCCTGTCAAAAGCTCCTATCTTCTTCTAGAAAATGTACATTTTCTTACTTTTGGACTATAGTGAAAAACAGCAGTTACCTTCTGGAGGCCTGAACTTTGTCCAAACTTTTGTCAAAAGACCACTCCATGTTCCACATCCCACGTACTGCTGCTACACTCCTAAAAAAAAAAGGTGCCACAAAGGGTTCTTTGAGCAATGCCTTAGAGGAACCACTTATGGATCCCCAAAGAATGTGCCAGTGAAAACTTTATGCAGTGGTGGACGAATATTTTACCCAAGGTATTTTACCCAAGGTAAAATATTCCTCCAGTAAAAGTAGAAGTTCCTCCCTTTAGACCTCCACTTGAGTAAAAGTACTAAAGTATTTCCTTCAAATGTACTTAAGTATAAAGTAAAAGTACTAAAAGAGTAATTCTGGCTCTGATGTCCTGTTATCATTTTTATAACCAGACTGGCTTCATGAACTCATTTCAGGTGAAAGTCCTCCAGCGTCTCTCTTGGTAAACCAGTCTTTTAATAGAACGTCATTAATTAGTGACGCTGACGTCTATTAAAATGATCAGAAGCACAAAACACTGAAGGTAAACAGTTTCCATCAGGGAGAACCGAGTGGCTCTGAAATCACTTTTTACACACAAGCAAAGTTTCAGTTTCAGATTTATTTACAACTTAGTTCCAAGTTTCAGTTGAATAAAAACTGGCTTTAAACTCAGGATCACAGATGAGCTCCTTTACTATGTTGATCTGTAGGCGTCTGTTCATAAACATAAACCAGCCCAAACTCATTTACTATAAAATGAAATGGTGTTTGTAGAAATTCAGAAAAAAGCCGCGTCAGTCTCGACTGCATATGTGGACATATTTCTATATTGAGCTCTATTTACACAAAGTTAGGTTAGTTCATCATTTATGTTGAACAGACTCTCCCAAAGTTTTACGCTGCTGCGCTGACGTTGAACCGCGTGCTGCACTGGGTCGGTATGACCAACAGGTCAAAACCAGCTCTAAACAAAGTGACCGCTGGGCCCTGATTGGTGCTCTGGCTTTGCGCTTCTTTCGTTTTGACATGTTACGTTTTTATACACACAGAAACCAAAAGGAACGACAGATTTCTCAAAATGTAGGAGGAAAAAGTCGGATATTAGACTCTGAAATGTAGTGGAGTGAAAGGAAAAAGTCCAGAACGGAGAAACTTCAGTACAGATACACCAAAAATACTAAAGTACAGAAACTAATTACATTTACTCAGTTACTCAGATACTCAGTTACTGTCCACCCCTGTCTTTATGGAACCAAAAGTGGGTTCTTCTATGGCATCAAGCAAAGAACACTTTATTCTTAAAAAGTGTAGAGTAACTTCTGCAATGATACAGTAGCTAGTAGAGTATACAGTGCTAACCTAGCTAGGTAGCAAGCTTAGAACAGCTAAAGCCAGGAAAGTTCCTGCTCCAATATTTAAGGCCAGTTTTTCCGATTTATCCTAACAGTGTGATCTTTCACAAGCATGCAAAATAATTATTATCTCAAATTAATACACGTGGATGTTTTCCCTGTTGAAAGGAATTTGTCCAGCCTAGAATCAGCAGAACCGAAAGGACACATTTGTGGGCGGAGCATAGACAGGTCATCACTACCCATCAGCGACATCAGCTGCATTAGCCTAGTAGCTCCAGATACCAATCCACATCCTGGCTGATTGGCTACATTTGAGGTAGGAAGGCGGAAATCGCTGTAATTAAGGTTTTTCAAACTTTCCAAACTTTCACTTCAGCATAAAACAGCTATTCTCTAATGCCGGTTTGCAACACGCAAACGAGTGTCTTCCTCGTTGTGAAGAGGAGGTTTTATCAAAATGACGACTTGACAGTTTTCTTTCCTAAACGATTTGGAAAAGCACGTTATGAAACTTGGGCTGTCGGTGTTGATTAGCGATCAAAGAACTTACCAATATTCATGACGACTGATTGAGTTTGATCTGTAGTTTCTCTTTAGGCCAAAAAATATAAATCGGCTACAATAAATAAATAATATAATAAATATAAATATAATATAATACAAACTGCCGATTTAAGTGCAGAATAAGCTTTCGTATGAAATGCATCAAACAAAAAAATGTAAAAATCAGGCATTTTTTGAAACCTGCCTTATCGCCGTATCTGCCAGTTTGACTGAATGCTTTTTAGCTCGTTTGAATTGCTTTCATGATGCCTTTGAACAAGACCTGAGTGCTAACGTTGCCCCCTTGTGGAGACTAGAGTTAGACTGCTAAACGTGGCTACAATGCCCATGATATCAAACGAATCACTGAGCTGATTCTTCACG
This sequence comes from Pygocentrus nattereri, assembly GCF_015220715.1. Taxonomy (NCBI): domain Eukaryota; kingdom Metazoa; phylum Chordata; class Actinopteri; order Characiformes; family Serrasalmidae; genus Pygocentrus; species Pygocentrus nattereri. The sequence continues at coordinate 2,182,039 of NC_051235.1, read as the reverse complement.
AATGACCATTTTAATGATTTTTTTAAAGGGGTGGTAATGATCTGAAACCCTTTTGGCCTAAAGGTCATTCAGTCACCTTAAAAAGTTTGAGAGCTGACATGAAAACAAGCACGAAAAAGGGCGCGGCTTGGCTTTGATGCTAAAGCAGAACACTAATATTAGCCCAAATGAGCTTGTTTTTAATCTGTGTAGACTTCAATAGGTTACGATATTTGACACTAGCGAAGAAAACGTATTCGTTAGTATGAAAACATTTACGGTTAGCCAATTGAAGGAAAGGTGCACGATGTGGGTCAGACGCTGAGCTGTAGCTGCTCTGTGATTCATGTAGCTGGACTTTAATGAAAGCATACAAAAATAACGTCCCACATCATATCAGAGAGAAACGTTCCCATATTTGAGATTTCCTTTGTCCTACTGAAGCGCCTCTACGTATGAACTGCGGCGGTTGGTCAAAAAAATAATAATGAAGAAATCTATTGACACTGTTGTCACAATTATCAGTGTTTACTGGACCAAACAAACTGGCGTGGTGCTTTTGGTGAAGGTTTGTATCCGACGATCAGTTCCAGGGGTTCTAATGCAGTCGAGGGATGCCTGGGATCCCAGGTGGAAATCCCCCTCCAGCGCGTATGAGGCGAATGTGTAGTGGCATGTTTTGCGAGTCTGAGACAGATTTCCCCAGGTTGTCTGGCATCGACCATCTGCCGCACTCTGAGCTCGTTATTAGTATCTACTGGTGTCCTGGGTGTGAGCCGTTTAATACTATGGGAAAAATGAGCAGTGGTTTTGATGTGATATGTTCTGCCCTCAATTCTCGACACCATGAGGTTGTTTATCAGTCAAAATATGGATATTGCTACATACATGCTACATTGAGGGCTACTTGCCGTAGTCTAGGACCCCAAGCTTTTTCCAGTGTGGCAGCTTTGACAGTAAAACCCTGCAGCTTGAGTAACTCCTGTTGTGTTGAAGCAGTTTATAGTAGTGGACTCAACGTGGCACAAGGTCAATGTGTGAGCTATTAATATTAACACCGTAATATTCACATTTTGACTCCTTAATGACCTCATCATTCAGATGAAACACGCACGGGAGTTGATTTCTGAAATCTTTTCATCATTGGGCATCCAAAGATCTTGTATGTTCTGCACTGGGGGCAAAATTACACCATCTGGGTGTCTCCAAGGACTCAACTGACCCAGAATCAGCAAACCGAGACTGATCCAATAAGCCCATGAACGAGCCGAGTGTGTTGTGGCTCTTTAACGACTGTTCATAAAACTCTTATTAAGTCGTGGGTGGCTGTACGTGAGACTGTCTGGACTTCACTGATGCTGACTGTGTAGCACAAACAAAGCCCGATTGAGCCTTTATGTTAAATGTCTTCATGTATGTTGCTGCTGTCGGGACAAAACCTCGTATCTCCAAAATGGTGACTTTACAGTAGAAGGAAAAAACATACCCTACTTTTAATGTAAGTCAATGGAACCAGAATTTTTTCCAAGTATTTCTGGGCCATTTCTTTCGGTCCGTTTATCATGAGTTTTACACACAACGTAAATAGCAACAGGCGCTTTCAAACTTTGTCAAAAAGTGAAAAACGACAAAAATGGAGATACGAGGTTTTGTTCCGACATCAACGACATGCATCTGCTTCTGAATCAGAGGCAATGCATTATGAACCATATACTGGAATGGAACTGTTTACACAAACTTCATGCCAAATTCTCAATAAAGTGAACCGAACTATCGGAGGCTAATGTGCGTGGAGTGATTTGTGAAGGGAGGTTAAGAAACAATAAAGTCAGACCTGAAACACAGCCTGGGTTTTTTTTTTTAGCTGGTCTTGGACTAAAAATCATTCTGACTCTAAACCTTAATTATGCTTATTTTATTAAAACTAATGATTGATTTCCATTTTGTCACTATGGAAACAATCATAACTACCCAAACTGTACAGACTGTTTGTGATCATTTCAGCTCATTCTGAGCTCAGAAACTCAGCAGTTCATGACCAGCCAACTCAGCCCTGAGCAGCTGTTCACACAGAAAATCACCATATTTTACAGTAAAACACTAAAAAGAGCTGAACTGCAGAAAATATGACGATTCTTAATGTTCCTCACTGACTTTCAGGCTTTGGGACACATTTACTTCAAAACACTGGGATCTAACTGCTCACCATGTGGCCATGAGGGGCAGGGATGCAGCCTCACTGCCTGCTCTGAAATGCAGGGGCGTGGCTAGAATAAGGCTCCGCCTACAGAATAAAACTAAGTTTCGGTAGTGATGTAAAAATGAAGGACAGCATTTTTGATCACAATTTAAACTCATCTTAATTTGAATCTAAAATTTTCAACTGAACTTAAAAGAAATAAAAAAATTCTGTTTAATTTATTGTATTTATTATATTGTTGCTAGTTTAATTGTTTGTTTGCACACGATGTCTGCACGTTCGCACTTTGGACCTTTTGTTTCTTGTTGCACCGTGATGTTCCTGGAGGGACGTCATTTCACTCCACCGTGTACTTGTACAGAGATGGAATGACAATAAAAGCCTCTTGACTTGACTTGACAATAAAAAAATTTAAATGCAAAAATAAAAAGAAAAGGAAATATTATTTTCATAATAAGTGGAAATCACATACATTTGGAAGCATTTCTATACGCCCATTCCCGATTAAATTTTACATAGTCTACAATACATTAATTGTCCTCAATTGATGTAGAAAAAATAAAATAAAATGGGAGTTTTTATTTTTGGACAGGAACAGTATTAACCAAATATGTGTGGTGATGTATGTCACTCAAACATATGCGCAAATATTCAATAAAATATTAAAAATATGTTAAAAACTAATTTATTCTGTAAAACTGTATTTCGAGAGTGATTTTTTTAAAGCAAATCTATTGTTTTATATGCAAAGTAACAATATGCACTTGTATTTATAGCAGTTTATTGTTATCACTAAAAAAAATAGACGAAATGTTTCCACTGCAGTTCTGTTTCTAAATCTGTCAAACTGTATCGAATATTGATCGTTTTTCTTTAGAAATCAGAGATTTTTAATTGATAGATATTTGAGAATATATTGCTATGAAAGTAATGCATTTCTTTACCATAAATTACGTTAATATATTTCTCGTCCCTATGAGACTGACTGTGTGTGCAGGTGACGTGGCAGCTCTATTTCGAACACAGTCTATAAATAGTGAAATTCTTGAAATAAACCCCATTTACTGTCAGCCTTTGTGCACTATTAGCTTTAAGCATCGTTTGATTTCATCTGGAAAGGCCTAAATTACAGCAACACGGGCAAATGTTTGGTGCAATTCCACGGAGTGTCGGCTTTGCGGGATTTCAGTCCTGCTTCAGTTTTAGCCGAGTGTGTGTGTTCAGTACCTGAGGGAGCCTGTATAATGGGCTCCTAGCGTTCTACTAGATTGAAAATGGATATTAATAGCCACTCTTGACCATCGTGTAATTAGGAGAGCCACCTTGAGCAGGAGAAACCCCACCGACGGCGGAGGAGGAATCCGGAGCAGGACGCAGTGGGACACAGTTCCAGTGTTTGATTCATTGGGGCTATTAGGCTAAAATAGGCCTTAAAATAAAGTTATATCGCTTTATTGCAGGCAAGCTCTACACCCAAGTCTAACTGCCTAACAAGAGTCAGTTTTTCCCTCCAGAATGAACAGAAGCACAGCCCAAATTCAGCCCTTACGATGGCTACTAGTGTTTTCAGCTTTACACTAATGGACTTTAGTGCATGTCTATGGGGACAGTGGGCCATACAGTTTCAGAAACTTCATCGTCAGATCTATCAGAGATGCTGAACAGCCCTGCCTATGCTAACTTGTGAACGGTAAGCTTCCTTTCCTTGTTCGCTGCATCGGCCTCGCAGCTCCAGTGCAAAACTAAAGAAACAAACTTCAGACGGCAAAGGTGAACATGATTTCTTCACGTAAGCCATGTTCCTGGACTGACGTCATCAAGGTCATCAAGGTCCTTCAGGCACGATTCCCACTAAAACGAAGCAAAACTGTTCACGTCTTGTAAAACAACGAGACCTCCGTTATCTTTAGCTGCAGTTGACAATATAAGAGAAGATAATTCGTGAAAAACATCAGCTGAGTCAATTTTAAAAAGTCTCTTCAAAATGTGCTGTTTCGCTGAGAACAACGACCAATAGAAATTCTTGATTCGTTGCGGGACATATTGAAGCTCCGCCTCTTTCATAATCCATTTAAATGAGAGCCTTTTATAGTCCAAGCGAATTAGAAATAGTATGCTATCAGGCTAACGTGTCAGCTTGCTAATAGCAGTGTTAATCCAGGGTCATCATCAGGACAGGGCTTCTTGAATGGATTGCAAATCATCTTCATGTTGATCCTGGATAGATTTGATGACGTTGATTCAGGACCAATATCTAAATGTTGATCCTGAATAGATTTACTAATGTAGGTTCAGTGTAGTCAATGTGACATCTCCACATTGATCATGGATAGATTTACAATTGTTGATTCTAGACTAATATTTTAAGGTTCATCCTGAATAAATTTACTAATGTTGATTCTCGACCAGCATCTTCTTGTTGATCTTGAATGCATGTAGTAATGTAGGTTCAGGACCATCATCGCCATGCCAACCATAGATTGATTCAGGACCATCATCTTCATGGTGTTCCTGGATATATTTAAATGTGGACTCAGGACTGACATCTCCACATTGATTCTGGATAGATTTACTATTGTTGATTCTAGACTAATAATTTAAGGTAGATCCTGGATAGATTTACTAATGTTGATCCTTGACCAGCATCTTCTTGTTGATCCTGAATACATGTAGTAATGTAGGTTCAGGACCATCCTCACCATGCCGACCTTGGAAAGATTTTGGACCATCATCTTCATGGTCTTTCTGGATAGATATACTAATGTAGGTTCAGGGCTAACATCTCTACATTGATCCTGGTTAGATGTATGATCGTTGATTCTAGACCAACATCTTAATGTTGATCCTGGACAGATTTACTTATGTTGAATGTGGACCAACATCTTGATATTGATCCTGTATAGATGTACTAACATTGATTAAGGACTGTTATCTTCGTGTTGTTCCTGGATTGGTTTACTAATGTTGATTCAGGACCATCATCGCAATGTTGATCCTGGATTATTCTACTGTAATGATGATCCTGGATTAACCCTGAACTTGACAAAGATATTTTTGAATCAGTATTAGCAAATCTATGTGATGTTCGTTTCGTCCATATCTGCAGAGCACTCTAGGAGGAGCTACTTTGATGGTGACCCTGGATAAATAAGCAAGCTAACTTCTTAGCATAACCTTCATGCTCCCTAAGCAGGTAGCTAAGTTTACTTAGACTACTAAGAGTAATTATTTAAACACATCCTGAAAGATATGCAGCTTTCATATATATACTACGAATTTTGTTCACAACTCTGTCAGACCCTTACTATTGTGGACTACCACTTCTCTTTCTTTGATTCGTCCTTCTGTCTCTTATACTTTCTTGAGAAACTTTGACCTGGATGGCTATTTTTAGCACTGCAGGTAATGGGAAATCTATATATAGATATCAATAATTAATATCGCGCCCAACCTGAAGTGCTGAGAGATGAGAGGTTGAGAAATGGGCTCTTTCTGAAAGCAGACAGATGGAAGGATTAATGATCATAACCAGATCATGAGCTCGTCATGAGCGTGAGGCTGTAGGTGAGTCATTAGCGGGACGTTTTTCATTGATCTGAGTTCATTTCTGTAATAATTTGGGTCAGTGTCTAGCTGTAAAACAGGCACCTGCACACCCACACACACACCGATAACCCAGTTATTTGCAGAAACAAGAGTATGTCACTTGTAGTTGCCAAGGAAACAGTCCGACTTAATCGGTGTACAACAGGCCTCTATTTTAGGAAGCACTACCAACAGCAAAAATAGTGGTAAAGAAAAATAAATGCTGTGAAAGTAAGATGTACGTCCCCATTTGGTTCTTTTGCCACCCAGTCCAGCCTAATTTAATGCTGAGTATCAGCCTGTACTATATAGGTCACATATGTGGGAGCATAGTCAAGTCGGATCTTTGACTGTGCATATGTGATCTACCCCAGGTCGACCTGCCTCCCCAGAAAGCGAAAGGTCCAAAAAATACCCAAAAACCTATAATTACATTAAAACGTGGGGTGTATCTCAAATAGCTCCTTGGTTCCTTTCTGCAGGGTGTAGTTCCCACCTTCCTCTAATATGCTGCCTCCTCCCCATATCTATTCTAATGCCCCTGATCCAGCCAATCTAAGACTTCTGAAGATGTTAATTAGCTGGATCCAGTGTGGCAGACTGTAAACTACAGTCCATGGGGAAGTAGATATCCAGGACCAGGGTTGGTGACCACTGTTCTACTACTACTCTCCTACTGTCATAACATTCCAGTCCACTGGAAGTTTCATTCCTTGAAAATTTCATTCTTTTTCAGAAACATCTCAAATGCAGTTTGTTAGCAGGTACGTTCATCACAGTGCTGCCTTCTGAGGCACTGGCTTATAAGACAAGAAGTCATCAAGACAGCTGCCTTCAGGCTTGGACACAGCCTTAGATACACATGCGGATGTGCCTTTGCTGTTAGCTTTAGCAGCTTTTTCCAGTCTTTTAGGTTAGGTTTGAATACCTCTATTCTGGCTTCCAAAAAGCGAGCAAACTGAGGAACCTCAGGAAAATGCCATTCATACATGACCTGCTGCCGTCTTACTGCCTCAGAATACCGTAGGAGTCAGCAGCATTTATTCAGACAAAGCCAATAGTAGCAGAAATGACATACGTGCTCCCAATTGGGTTTACTGCTCAAGTCGGGTAGTGACAAGTGCTCCATGACGGGAAACCTTCACATCTCCAGCTCAACTTTGGAAAAGTTCCATGAGGGAGGATGTTTTAAATGTTTATTTTTATATTTTTGAATAAAAAAACTGCCAACAATAAGAAGGTTGGTGTAGCACAACACTTTATCATAGTTTATATTCATTATCAGTTTTCTACTAGCTGAAATGTGTCACGGTTGGCCCCTCCCAGTCCTGTCCATGTGCTCCTTTGTTTTGGTTTCAGTCCTGCCCCCTGTTTGGTTACTCCGCCCCTGATTGTATTCACCTGTCCCTCATTGTTCCGTGTATTTAAGCCCTGTGTTTTGCCCCTTGTGTTCTCCAGTCTTTGTATCATTGTATCGGTCTTTGTTTGATGTCTGTTTACTGGTTGCTCTGGTTTTTGTCATGTCTGTTCCCCGTTCCGTCCGCATCGGCTACATGGACCTGGACTGTTATGACCACGACCCTGGATTTGCCCATAATAAATCTCGCTTATATCAGCGTGTGCGTCCGCCTCCTCGCTCCCCCTTACAAAATGTATATAGCATCCTGCTAGCTACTTAGTTGCATTTGACTTGCTTCAATGTCAATGTTTGACATTAACTACCTACAAAATAATATAAAACACACTACATTTCATGAGTATATTTGTGATGGTTTAGGGGTGCATTAGGGGTATTAATGCCCCCCTAAACCATCATGAATACTGGCTTTAGAACTGAGCACTGATAACAAGCTGAGTGGTCTTCAGCCCGGAGGACACAGTGTCCATGATTTCCTAAAGAATTTCAGATGTTGATTCGTCGGACTGCCGGACACTTTTCCACTTCCCCTCAGTCTATTCTAAACGAGCTCAGGCCCAGAGAAGGTGGCAGCGTTTCTGGATCCTGTTTATATTTGGGTTCTTCTTTGTGTTTTAGAGTTTAACAGCGTTTGTGGATGCAGTGATGAACTGTGTTCACAGTCAGTGGTTTTCAGAAGTGTTTCTGAGCCCATGCAGTGATTTCCACTACAGAATCATGTCTGTTTTTAATGCAGTGCTGCCTGAGGGCCCAAAGATCACGGCCAGCAGATCCTGGTGTTCAGCCTCGTCCCTCAAAGACAGAGATTTCTCCAGATTCTCTGAGTCTTTAATGATATTCTGCACCGTAGACGATGGAAAGCAGAAGCTCTTTGCTGTTTTATGTTGAGAAACACCACCTTGTGCTTCCACTCACTGGGCACTTTACTGGATTTGTTGTTGTTAATACTGAGTGCAAATATACCAGCAACGTTCTGAAAAAATAAGGTGCCAAAACTGTGTTCTTCATGCGATAATTTTGTAAATAAGATGTGTGAAGTACCTTTTTCTGAAGAACCTCCATAAAAAGGCTCTAGGAAGAACCCTTACACTGGTGGAAAAGCTTGACATTATATTTTTTTTGACTTTTTTTAAAAACTTTTTTAAACTTTAAACTGTCTCATTTACAAACATGGTTCTTCAGGGAGCCAAAACACTAATAGACCCCTTTCTAGCATCTTTTTGATATATGGTAGAGCGCTGGGATGCCAGATGCTCAGTGGAACCCCCGCTCGATGGTTATGATGACTGGTGAGAGGTTCTGAGACGCGTTTTGTGTTGTGGTTGCGTCTCAGCTGAAGACGCGATCTGTCTCACGTTGTCTGTAATTATCTGCTGCTCTGCTGAGGATCAGAGCCTTTGTTACTTAATCTGTCCATCACAACACAAACTAAAATAAACACGTTATTAAATCAGAATTTATTACAGCTGAAAGACGAACACGGCCTTGTTTTGATGCCTTAGAAGTGCATTTGCGTCTGGAAATGTGCAATTATATGCAAATTACATGTTTTGGTTGTTTGGGGATTCACAAGTCATTCGGTCTGGAGGCGACCACAGTCACAAACACGGCAAACAAACACGTACAAAACAAAGAACGCTGAGTTCTGCTAAACCAAAAACACGCAATTCAATGAATCCTACCTTTTTCATTTGTTCTATGTCGCCGGGCACAACTCTGACAACAATAATCAGTCTAGGATGGGCTGGACTGAGTTCAGCCTTCTTGGAAAATACGCATTCACTGTTATTGAAGGCAAAGATTTCTTCAAAATTCCAGTAAAACTGAATGTGTGAGATGTGAACAGAGTGGTTTGGTGTGAAAAGGTTCAGTTAGTGGAAGCACAAGGTAGGTGTTTCTAATAAAGTGGCCAGTTAGTGGAAGCACAAGGTGGGTGTTTCTAATAAAGTGGCCAGTTAGTGGAAGTACAAGGTAGGTGTTTCTAATAAAGTGGCCAGTTAGTGGAAGCACAAGGTGGGTGTTTCTAAAAAAGTGGCCAGTTAGTGGAAGTACAAGGTGGGTGTTTCTAATAAAGTGGCCAGTTAGTGGAAGCACAAGGTAGGTGTTTCTAATAAAGTGGCCAGTTAGTGGAAGTACAAGGTGGGCGTTTCTAATAAAGTGGCCAGTTAGTGGAAGTACAAGGTGGGTGTTTCTAGTAAAGTGGCCAGTTAGTGGAAGCACAAGGTGGGTGTTTCTACTAAAGTGGCCAGTTAGTGGAAGCACAAGGTAGGTGTTTCTAATAAAGTGGCCAGTTAGTGGAAGCACAAGGTAGGTGTTTCTAATAAAGTGGCCAGTTAGTGGAAGTACAAGGTGGGCGTTTCTAGTAAAGTGGCCAGTTAGTGGAAGCACAAGGTGGGTGTTTCTAGTAAAGTGGCCAGTTAGTGGAAGGGTTTTTGTTTAATAAAGTGGACAGTACGTGTACGTGCTAATGGCTCCAGTGCCTCCAGCTCTATCTGACTTCTTAGCTCTTGCTCAGATGTTCCAGTGACATGGAAACTCATCCCCTCTCTTCCTTCTGTCTTTGCCCTACTTTTCCATCCTCCACTCTTTATAGTTTCTCGTTTCACTCCCAAATTAGCTTCGCACCACCAGCTGACATTTTCACTTCACACTGTTCCGTTCAGTTGATCCCTCTCTAGCACGCTTTTCTATCCCTCTCCTTTCCCCCCATCCTGACGTGGGTGTTCTTCATCTTGGGTGGAATAATCCACCCTTTCTCCGAGGATTAAACCCCAATGTATAGATAGACACTCGATCCAGCTGCACTGAAAGAAAACGCCTTGTGATTGTTTATTTATGTGCGCGGGGCTCGCGGGGGATTTATGGCTTTGTTTATGAGGCTTATTTCTGGGCTATAAGCTCCAGTCTTTCCATTCTCTGCTATTTGGGTTTGGGGAGATGTGGACTGAGCTCAGGCGCTAATCAAAGGAAATATACTCAGAACACTGGCAGAACACACAGCTGTGCTCACTCATCATCTAACAAACATCTGTTGAGATGGACTCTTTAACAAGATGTTTCTCCAAGGGGTCTTTGGTAAAAACAATGACTCGAGGTAGAACCATGAACACTCCAAACCATTAGCATGCTTTAAGAGCTCCTTGCATGGTGATATGGTTCTTCAGACTGATGGAGAATGTGTTGTATGTGGTTCTATATGGCCCTTTTTTTTTAAATTGGTTCTATAAAGCACCAAATAGTGTTCTTCTTTAAAAGCTTGACATTTTAACAGCAGCACAGCCCTTTTTGGTGCTATATAGAACCATATACAGCATCAGTCTGAAGAACCATTTCTCCACGCAAAGAACCCATGCAAACCATTCTTCATATTGATGGAGAATGTGTTGTATGAGGTTCTATATGGACCTTTTTTTGAAATTGGTTCTATTAAGCACCAAATAGTGTTCTTCTGTTGGTACAAGCTTGACATCACCACAATAGCAGAACTCTTTTTGGTGCTATGTAGAGCCATATACCGCATCAACCTGAAGAACCATTTCTCCATGCGAAGAACCCATATAAGTGGTTCTTCAGATTGATGGAAAATGTGTTGTATATGGTTCTATATGGACCTTTTTTGAAAATGGTTCCATATACCACCACAAACTGTTGGTACAAGCTTGGCATTGAACAATAGCAGAACCCCTTTCTGGTGCTATACAGAACCATGTACAGCCCATTCTCCCTCAATCTAAAGAACCATTTATCCATGCAAAGAACCTATGTAAATGGTTCTTCAGATAAGAAGAATGTGTTGTAGATGGTTATATACAGACCTTTATTGAAATTGGTTCTATTTAGCACCATAAAGTGTTCTGTTGGTACAAGCTTAACATCGTAAAAATAGCAGAACCCTTTTTTGGTGCTATATAGACCCATATACAGCTTTAATCTGAATTTCCATTTCTCCATCCAAAGAACCCATTCAAATGGTTCATCTATATAGACCCATTATCTTTACTAAAGAACCCTTAAAGAACCATGTTTAAGAGGGTAATACAGAAAAGGACTGGCTGTTAAGATGACTTTGGGGGTCCCCTGTGGGGAACTGGTCAGACTGAGTGGACGAAGGTTTATTAAAGCTGGTACTGAAGTGGACAGAATGTGTCCTGACATCTCGGCGTCGTTACGAGCCTTAGACTGGGTCAGTCAGTCCACTCTTGCGATCTCTGACCTGGATTACAGGCTCTCCCGCTGGAGCGCGACAGTCCGTGCTGTAGAGCAGGATTAACGGCTACTACAGCAGCTACATGAGACTCGTTACTGCCCATTATGTGACAGACAGACACAAACCCTATCTTGGACTTTGATCTCAGCTTTGGCAGATATTTGGGTTGATATTACAGCAAGGCCTCAGAAACATGCAGAACCTTTGAGTTTATGGTATGTGATAAACTGGAAATATGAAGTCGGGGCAGCGCTTAAGGTCTGCTCCTCAACGATTAGTAGATTATTATCAATACATTAAACCATTTCAGGCTTTAATGGTTCTTTGCATGGTGAAGTGGTTCTTCAGGCTTAAAAATGTCTTGTATAAGAGTTATTCTTGACACTGTAGCAACCCTTTTAGGTGTTATATAGAAGCATTTTCACTGTTTGTTTGGTGACTAAAATGTTTCTTAATTAGAGTTCATGGACCAATAGTAGAGTTTGTGGAGGATCGGTAGAGTTTGTGGACCAATGGTAGAGTTCATGGCCCTGTGGTAGAGTTCATGGACCAATGGTAGAAATTGTTGACCAGTGGTAGAGTTTGTGGCCCTGTGGTAGAGTTTGTGGACCAGTGGTAGAAATTGTTGACGAGTGGTAGAGTTTGTGGCCCTATGGTAGAGTTCTTGGACCAGTAGTAGAATTTGTGGACCAATGGTAGAAATTGTTGACCAGTGGTAGAGTTTGTGGCCCTGTGGTAGAGTTTGTGGCCCAATGGTAGAAATTGTTGACCAGTGGTAGAGTTTGTGGCCCTGTGGTAGAGTTTGTGGACCAGTGGTAGAAATTGTTGATGAGTGGTAGAGTTTGTGGCCCTATGGTAGAGTTCTTGGACCAGTAGTAGAATTTGTGGACCAATGGTAGAAATTGTTGACCAGTGGTAGAGTTCGTGGACCTGTGGTAGAGTTCGTGGACCTGTGGTAGAGTTCATGGACCTGTGGTAGATTTTGTGGACCAGTTTGTGGATCAAAGGTAGAGTTTGTTGGCCAATAGCAGAGTTTGTGGTTCCACAAGTCGTAATCATAGTACAAACAAACCAGTTATTCTCTCCACTAACCCCTCAGTGAGGAGGCTGAACTTAAGCCCAGCTGCATTTGCTGTGAGCTTGTCAGCTGCTTCTAAATGGTGCTGCCCTGGAGGAAACAAGATGCTGATTAAAGCGATATCAGGTTGGATTTAGTGATTTACACAAACAGCTCAGTAACTGTGTTAAAATAATGACGTATCTGCCCTGAAAACACTCTTCAGATCTCTTTAAAATGCTGATCAATCGCTGTATATTTTGGTGGGAGAGCGTAGTTAGGAAATGTGATGATGTGGTCAGAAGCTCACACTGCTTGACCTTCGATAACACAGTAAACAGTCCATGTTCATTTGTGCCCTGTGTTAGGATGTTCCTCGCGCTCCCTTGTGCTTCTTTTTGTCAGCAGATGCTTCTCGGATACTCAGCAGCTTCAGATCAGTGGAGTGAGAGAGAGCTCATCTGCTGTGTGAACGTGGTGAGATCGGGGTTTAGAGCAACATACGGACTCGGCAGGCATTCACACAACATTTACACAGCAAGTGCTGCTCGCTCTTCCTCTGTTTCTCACTCTCCCGTCTGTTCTCCAATGTGCTCTCCAGCTCATTCAAAACCTTCTCACTTTTTCAGTCTCAAAAAAAGTCTCGACAACTTTTTTGTAATTCTGATTCTTTCTACATCCGGTTTCCTTCGTCTGCTCTGCCTTTCTGAGCTCGAGTGCAGTGCTTGGTAGTAATGAGCTACAGGTAGTCTGGATTACGCAGTCTGATTACATAAATCAGAAGGTTTCATGTCGCTGTTGTCAGAACAAAACCTTGTATCTCCAAAATGGTAACTTTACAGGAGAAGCAAAAAACCTACTTTACTTTTAATGTAAGTCAATGGAACCAGACTTGTTTTCAAGTAATTTTGGGACGTTTCTTTTGGTCCTTTCATCATGAAATTTACACACAATGTAAAGAACAACAGGCGTTTTCAAATAATATCAAAAACCAAAAAATGACAAAAATGCAGATACAAGGTTTTCTTCAATCGGCAGTGACATATTTTCCTTACTCAAAATGAATGAAGTGTAAATTCTTGCATACACAGTAGCATCACTGGTGTGGGCAGGGTCTTCATGGCCCACCACCACGTCTTCTCCTTGCTCATCATTGTTTTATCTCACTTTATCAGTTAAGGAGGTTAAGCCTTCCAGCCCTGGTTCCCTCCCCACCACAGGCTCCTCTCAGACTGCAGCCGTGTGTGGAAGACATGGCCTGAACTCAAACACTGCATGACAGCTGCATCACTGAGCCTGATAACGACGTTAAGATAAAAAAGGGAGGCTGAATTTTCAAAGGCTTCAACGTTACCATCAAAGAGGATCAGCAAAAATAATCCAGTGAGGTTAGATAACAACCTCCAATTTAAAAGACTGTTATGCTGAAAGACATTTTTACAGATTAGTCATGCAATGTGACTCTTTTACGTCAAATATGTTACTGTTACGGGGTGGCAGGGAAGTCCAAAGAGTCTGAAATGAATTTATTGAGGTGATGGAGTGTGAATTGGGCGATCAGCTACGTTGGAGATGAAGTGACCCAGAGCCAGAGCTACTGCAAAGAATGGGAAATAAAAAGGCAGAAAAAGGGCAAACAAAGGGGACGCTTATAGCAGCTCAATGTCTGAACTAGAAACGTAAAATAAAAGATAATCAGACAACAAAATTACTTCTACTGTAATTTTGAGGGGAAGGCAGACTTTATCTTTCACCTGTTTACTCTTAGTGGAGCAAACACCTTTAGTAAGGCTTGGAGGCGTTTGTAGCTCGAACCTTCGTTTGCTGGGCTGCGTACCGTACCGGTCACCCCTCTACAAAGGTGTCCCAAAGGGCTGCTGTTTGCCACGGCCTTAAGTAGAGGAGTTCATAGGTGTTTCAGGTTGGACCTAATCAGCACAAGGGCTTCTGGGAATTGGAGTTTCCTGAGCCCAGGCTGGACCCTTACAGTTACAGATTAGTCATAGAAGAAGTTTTTATGTCAAGTATGTTATGGATTAGTCATGTGATGTAACATTTTTTATATGAAAATTTTTACATCAGGTATGTCACATATTAGTCATGTGACATTTCTTTTTTAATAGGACAATTTTTACATCTAGAATGCCACAGATTAGCCATGAAATGTAAGTTTTACATTATGTATGTTATTTATATCTACATCACAAATTAATCATGCAAAATAGCATTTTTGAAATCAGGTACTTTATGGTTTACTTTGTAATGTGATGTAATTTTTTATGTCATGTCATTTGTACCTTATGGATTTGTCAGGTAATGTGATGTCATTTTCACATCACATATGTCCCATCTGACAATTTTTATGTTATGTACTTCATTTACCTTATGTTGCGAATCAGTCACGTAATATGACAATTTTTACGTCAAGCACTTGACTGATTAGTCATGTAATGTGATGAATAAAATGCCTCGTGCATCATTTGTTTGTCACGTATGTCATTTATGCATCATCTGATCATCATTAACACCACACGTGTCTTTTACAAGTCATTTGTGCCTTATGAACGGCATTTATACATCATTTATATATCATCTATTTACTTTATCATTTGTATGTTAAATGTAATTTATATGTCATGTGTAGTTCTGCAATGTCAAATTTTTGCCATGTACATTACTGATTCCGTTCTTAATCAGTATCAGACCACGTTTCACCAGAGTGCTGCAAAAGTGTGAATTAAGTACAATAATGAATTAAATGGGACTTCATTTAAAAGAGCTCGTGCAGTGAGTGAAACCTCCTCCAGTGTGAGACTTCACCGACTCAGTAGCTGTGATTCTGGCTTTCTGACAGCAGTGAGAGTTCAGAGGTGGGTTAACCCCGCCCCCACAGGCGGGTGGGTGTTTTGTTTGAGATGAAGAGGAGGGATGAGGAGGGATGAAAGACTCTCCTGTGAGATCAGAGGCCTCGTCTGAACACTGCTGATTAATATTCATCGGCATCTCAGTCAGGAAGAATGTTTGTTGTCAATCTAATCCATATACAGCAATACGCTGGAATTAATCTCTGACCTCACAACAACTCTGTTTATGATTGTTTCTCCAATTTGATGCTTTGTTACCATCAAGGAAGGCTTTGATTAACGGCATTTTGGCCGACGCTCTTGTTCAGAGCGACTTCCAATTTGATGGCAGGCAAAGGCAGTGTTGGGAGTCTTGCCCAAGGACTCCTACTGGTATAGTGTAGGTTGCCCAGGTGGGTATTAAACCCCAGTCTACAGTGTAGAAGGCAGAGGTGTTATCCACTACACTAACCAACCACTATTAATTAATCATGCTTTGATCATGCAAAGGGTTCTTTGAGTAAGGGTTCTTGAGTAAAGAACCCTCGAGGAACCTTCTTTTTTTATGTGCTTTGTTGAGCTCACCTTGTCTTGTGTCTTGACTGCTGTGCTGCTCTCTCTCTCCCTCAGTGACGCCTCTGGAAACAACAATGTGCTATACAGGTTAGTTGCCAAGGCTAATCTGATTGGGCTTTGATGGCAGAAACACAGGTACATTAGCTATTTAAACAACGCTTACCTGCTGCATTTAACTATATCCCATGCGTCTTTATAGGCTTGCGCTTGTAACAGTTGACTACAAATGAATTAGTTAGCTAAACGAGCCAGCTCACATTACTACAATATATTTACACTTCAAATATTTTGACTTTGTGATCATTTTAATCAGCTCAGAACTGGTGATCAGCTATAATTTGCTGTGACCCGATTCAGGGGCAAGGACCTTCTGAGGCTGCACTTGAAGGCTGATTGCGTCACAATGGAGCGACTAGGCCGTCCCATTTCGAAGGTTCCTTCATATACAGCCGAGAAATGTGTCCTGCTTTTCCACGGCAACAAAGGATCCAACATGGGGATCCTTCGCCAGCCAACATATCCTGAGGTTCCCTGCGTGCCGGTGAGGATTCGAGAAAATGGCGTAGTCGGCAGAGGAGCGAACAACAGCTGAGGAGACACTTTAAATGTAAGTACTGGGTTTAAAGTTTAAATAGTGAACGATACAAATGTTAAAGCCAATGTGGTCTGAAGCAAAACTTACGCTAAGGTTTTAGAGCTGACAGAGCATCCCCAGTTCTAATAAAAGAACAATATAAAAACGAAAATCAAATTTTTCCATCTCTAAAAAACTTTAAAGGAACTTGACAGGAGCTACGTTTCGTGATGCAGCAGTACGGGAGAGAAATGCAGCGCTGTGACAGACCGTCTCATTTCGGTTCAGCCTCCACAGGTCTACGAAAACGCCTTCATAGACCACGTCCTTCCAAGGATGCAGCCCCTGAATTGGGACACTCCTACAGTCAATGGACGCACTGGAGGATCAAACCCCTTTCATTTCTGGGGTCGGAGGAGGGGCTAACAGACACAAGCAGAACTTAAAAAATGAACAAGGAGAACGCAGCCTTGTATTCCACGGTATCAAAATGAGAAACTAAAATTAAAGCGAGGCTTTTGGAGTGCCCTGGTTAGTCAGGTCCATCATGACTTGTCTGGATTTCAGCACAGTTTATTGACATCCTACCTGATTCAGCTTAATTAGCATCACATGAACTACACGTCTCAACATCTCACTCTGAAGACAGGACAGAGAGAGGAGAGGGACAGAGTTTAGAGCCTGAATGAGTCAGAGGGAAGTGCTGAATCACCCAAAACCTAGTGAGTCATTACTTTAATCAGATCTGAGGAGGAAAGTCGTAAAATCCCAGCGAGAGGAGCGCACAGCGGGAGATCAAACACATCCTGTGGATTTTCCTATGAGGTCAGAGTCGGGCTCTTTGGTGTCGGACATCAAAAACTCACATGAATCAAATGAAATGTGGACTCCTGGAATTGTGGAATGTGGGCCAGAGCCAGGTGGATCACATTTTCAGGGATTAGACCAACAATAATCTGCACATTGTGTGGAATATGAGTGTAAATGTACAGTATTTGAAGTAGAACAGGTAGAACATTAACATAACAGAACATTAAATGCAGAACACTCTGGACCTGTACTCTGCCCAAGGACAATGAAGTTGAATCTAATCTGATCTCATCTAAATCACACTCATGTCGTATGAAATATGATATGGAATCAACCAATCTTGCTTTGATCTACAATGAGAGAAAAATAAATAAATAAATACATAAATAAAAAATCTCTAGAACCTTCTGGAAGCTCTAGATACAGGGGTGCAACTACATACTTTCTGAGGTGGATGCAAACATATTATCGGCGCCCCCCCCCCCCCAAAACCCCGCCCCTTAACTTAAAGTGGCTGAAAAAAATTAAAATTAAAATCAAATATTTAAGCAGGCAAGCTAAAATAAGGAACTTTATAAACAGAATACAAATTAAATGGTAAGAGCAAAAAACAAGCAATGAGGATTTAATTATGAAGAAATAAAATAATTCAGAATAAACTGATAAGTGGACAGGCTAAAAAGTAATGCAATAAAATAGAGATTAATAATTAGAATAATAAAATATAAGCACAAAGAAAGAGGGTTAAAACACCAAGTTTATATAAAAAAGTAAATTATGGAAATAAAATAAACAGTAAAACAGAAGACAGAATAAATAAAAGGAATAAATAAATGAAATAAAAAGGTAAAAGGCGAAAAGTATGGAATAAAATAAATAAAAAGGTAAAACAGAAAATTAAATAAATAAAAGGACAAAATAAATAAAAATGTAAAGGAAAACTCAACTAAAACAGTTCCAGGCTGAATGTGTCTGAATGTGGCTGGAAACTAAGAGTTTTAGATGATTTAGTGCCACCAGCGAGCTGAGCTTTAGACCAGGCCGCCACGGTTAGCATATTAGCTAGAGTGTTGACTAGCTAGGTTAGCTAGCTAAACAGGCTGCTATAAAGAGCTGTGGCTCGACTAATGTCACTCGGTTTGAAGTTAAACCGAGAAAATAAGCAGTTCAGGGTTAATCAGGTCGTAGCTGGAGAACCGAGTTTAGCTTTAGTGTTAGCTCGCTGCCTCACTGCTGTCATTCATCTGGCTGGCTGGGTAATATTAACATGGCTAGCCTTAGTTAGGCGATCTCTTCTGATGGTGTGAATCTATTCCCGGTGAAGTTCGGGATCTCTGGGGAAACTATGGAAGGTTTATCCTCTATTAGATTCCTTTATTTCTGAATAAGTGCGTTTGGGAACGCGGCAGTGAGGCAGCTTTGCTAGAACCCAGTGGTCCAGCGCTACTTTCGGACCCTACAGTCTCGTTTTGGTAGACAAAGGTGACGTAGGTGAATAAAGCGTATAAACTGACCAAGCTGCTGTCTTTCAACCACTTTGAGAAGCTTTTCTTCATCCCTACATCTTTTTCTCTCTCCCTCTTCCGTTCCCTATGGGGCGCGTTCTCAAGCGCCTGTGTTTGGGAGCAGATGACAGGAGGGTGGGGACGGAGTGGATGGGCCCCTGATTAGTGCTGTGCTGTTTTTTTATGTGTATTATCAGACTTGAACAAACGGCTCTTACAGAAAATGCAGACTAGAAATAATGTTCCGGCATCGTTTTGGCGCCCCTCTAGTGCAGCGCCCATATGCGCCGCATACGCTGCATACCCCCTTTTTGGCGCCACTGTCTAGATACATCACTAACTGTGAATATGACCTGTAGTCTGAGCAGTTTTCGGGTAGTTGTTAAGAAGAACACCTGTGTAGCCCAGGTGTATATTTACAGCCCTTGAAATCTGGAATATAGTTTGATTAAACAAGAGAAAAATGTTAACTAACGGTGTATTTTAAGGCGCCTTGCCCTTTAAGAAACCGCTCGCAAAAATTAGAAGAAGAGCTTTCCGTCTGGTGCGCGTGTGCGAAAACACGAGAGAGAGAGAGAGAGAGAGAGAGAGAGAGAGAGAGAGAGAGAGAGAGAGAGAGAGAGAGAGAGAGAGAGCGAGAGAGAGAGAGAGAGAGAGAGGCAGATAGAGAGAGCGAGAGAGAGAGAGCGAGAGGCAGATAGAGAGAGCGAGAGAGAGAGAGCGAGAGGCAGATAGAGAGAGAGAGAGAGAGAGAGAGACAGAGAGAGACAGAGAGAGAGAGAGAGA
>NC_051235.1:1975000-2152500 GCF_015220715.1 Pygocentrus nattereri | reverse complement strand
GGTCAGAAGTATGTGGACACGCTTCAGAATTTGCTAACAGGTGTATAAATTCAAGCACAGAGCCTTGCAGTCTCCACAGACAAACAGAGGCAGTGGAATGGGTCGTACCGAGGAGCTCAGTGACTTAAAATGTGCTACGGTTGTAAGATGCCACCTCTGCCAGTCAGTTTGTGAAAGTTTTGCCCTGCTAGATCTGCCCCAGACAACTGTAAGTGCTATTGTAGAGAAAGGGAAAAAGCCACAAAGTGGTAGACCATGTAAACTCACAGAGGGGGGGCGCTGTATAGCAAGTAATATTCACCCATTCTCTGTTGCATCAGTCACTAGAGAGTTCCAAACTGCCTCTGGAAGCAACATCAGCGCAAGAACTGTGCGTCAGGAGCTTCATGAAATGGGTTTCCATGGTTGAGCAGCTGCCCACAGGCCTAAGGTCACTATGCGCAATGCCAAGTGTCAGATGGAGGGGTGTAAAGCACGCTGGACTCTGGACTGGAATGATGGAATGATGAATCAGCTACCTCTGTCAGTCTGATGATGAATCTGGGTTCGGTGGATGCCAGAAGAACATTACCTACCAGAATACACAGTGCCAACAGTAAAGTTTAGTGGAGGAGGGATGATGGGCTGAGGCAGTTTTTTAGGGTTGGCACCAAAAAGGCTTCTTTTTTTGGTATAAGTTTGACATCCTAACAATAAAATAAATGTTTTGGTGCAATATAGAACCCTTTTCAAGAAGGTTCTATGTGGAACTATGTATAACTATAGCACTAGAAAGGGTTCTTTTATTGGTACACACTTAAAAAGAAGTTTTTTTCAATCGTTTTTAGTACAGGCACTGGTTCTATGTAGAGCCATTTTAGGCTTAAATGGTTCTTTGCTTGGTGAAATGGTTCTTCAGACTGATGAAGAATGTGTTATATATGGTTATGTATAGAACTTTTCTATATGTAGCACCAAAAATAGTTGCATTGTTGCATACAAGTTGCCATGGTGATGATAGCAGAACCCTTTTTGGTGTTATATAGTACTGTTATGGTGTCTGTACTGTGTTTAAGTGCAACCCCCTGGTCAGTCGTACTGCTCTGGACAGCATCCACATGCCTGATGCTTTTAAATAACATTGGCGGTTATTGACGAGCGTCATGACCTTCGGGCAGTGTGTATGTGTGTACCAGTGGATTGACCTCCAACTGTCGATTATATTTACTCCCTGCAGCCTTTTAAATCGACGGTCAGGAGGCTTTTAGTCCAGTCAGGGAAAATACACTCCCAGCTGAGTAGATAGTGTCGCTAATCGTCATCAATCAACGCTTCAATAAACTCTGCAAAGCCACAGACCACCCTTCATTATTTAACGCCCACTTAAATCAGCCATGATATCTAGACAATTAATGAAGGAGAGCATCGAAGAAACATGAGTGAAAAAACAGCTACAGAGAAAATGAGACTCCTAACAACCACCTGGAAGAGCTGGTCGACCTTAAAACTGCCCCCATCAGATAAACAGCACTGAAAGCTTTGATCTCTGAGAGAGAGGAGAAGATCAAGCTGCTTCAGATCTGAAAACATCCACAGGTGTTTCTGTCCATCCTTAATGATTGTGTTACTGTAAGTGTCTTTAAAGCGATGGCTTAGTCCAGTGCTGGAGTGGGTAGTCGGGAGAGACTGTGGTGGGCTGGTACTCGGGGTGGGAATCTTTAGGCACCTCACGATCCGATTAGATTCCGATCCAGAGTCTGTGATGTGATTATGAAACGATTATCGATGTTTTCTGTTTTATCCCTGCCTGACTTGGTACTTCTGAAGCAGAGTATCTGTAATGACCCACGATGAATTCAGCTTTACCATCGCTTGCTTGAACACTCGGAGATGAATGGTTCGCATTTCTAAGCAGCGCAGTTTCCCGGTGCGTTAAATCTGCTATGAGAGGCTGTCAAACGCTAAAAAGTTGCGAAGATGAAGTCGCTTCTCTTTCCATTTGTCCCGTTCCACCTAAAATGGTGCCTCAGGAAGAATTTAAGGTGGAGAGGGAACATTTGAACGAGATGCTGGAGAATAAGAAGCGACTTCAGCCTCGTAAAACAGCCGAACGAGGAGACATTTTGCAAGAAGCTGATCAATGAGGAGAACTTTCCTGATGGCAAGGGGAGGAAAGTGGCTGCAGCTGTTAGTAACACTGATGTGGTGGTGTGTTAGTGTGTGTTGTGCTGGTCCAAGTGCATCAGCAGTGGATCCTTGCTGGACTGAAAACCAAAAATTTCCAGCCAGCAGCGTCCTGTGGGCGGCGTCCTGTGGGCAGCGTCCTGTGGGCAGCGTCCTGTGGGCAGCGTCCTGTGTCCACTGATGAAGGACGAGAGGATGACCAGCACAAACTGTGCAGCAGCAGATGAGCTGTCGTTTCTGACTTTACATCTACAAGGTGGACCGACAAGGTAGGAGTGTCTAATAGAGTGGACAGTGAGTGGACAAGGTGTTGGTGCTATATTGAAGCATATCTGGAAAACCTTCCATCTGTATTTTTCACGCTTTTCTGTTTTTGGCATCATTTGAAAAAAGCTGCTGTTCTTTCTATTGTTGGTTTATTTCATGATGATTGGACTAAAAGCAATGGCTCAAAATGACTTGGACAAAACTCTGGTTCCATTGACCTGCATTAAAAGGAGTTTTTTTCCTCTCCTGTAACGTTCCCGTTTTGGAGATACGAGGTTTTGTTCCGACAGCAGCGATATTATAAAAACATCTCCATCGATCTAAAGAACTACTTCACCAAGCAAAGAAAGGGGTCTGTATAGATCCCGATAATTATAGACGCTTCCCGCTGTTAAAGCGGACCACCGTGTGACCACCGATCACGAGCAGCTGGGCTCAGCCTCGTGGCTGCTCCTGATTAAGGCAGGAAGCTGCGTGTGGTTCGGAGACGGCGTGGGGAGCCAGGGAACGTTTCCTGCGATTACCCTGGAACCATGAAGCTGTAAAAGAACGACTTTCAGGATTTTCGGAACGCCATCCAGCGGTCAGTGCTGCTCGGTCATAGGCTGTGTGGTGTTTGTTTATTAGTAGCATTAAATATTTATGAGCTTTGAGAAGATTCCGGCCTTCAACTCCACTCATGGAGGGAGACATGCAGGGCGCTGTGCGGCGAAATAGTCCCCAAAGAAAACTCATTATTCCAGATTTTCCACTGTTTTCCATCATCAACATTCCATATACATTTAGGAGATAATAATAATAATAATATTAATAGTAATAATAATAATTATAGTCATATTTGGAGAAAAATCAGCTGATTCCAAACCGGGAACAGTGACTACCTATAGCATCATGTCAATCTCTCTCTCTCTCTCTCTCTCTGTCTCTCTCTCTCTCTCTCTCTGTCTGTCTCTCTCTCTCTCTCTCTCTCTCTCTCTCTCTCTCTCTCTCTGTCTGTCTCTCTCTCTCTCTGTCTCTCTCTCTCTCTCTCTCTCTCTCTCTCAGCAGTTCTTGGTGGCCTGTTAAAACAGTGCAGCTGAAAAACACTTTAAAAGCCTGTAAAGTCATTTTCTGCTCAGCGGTAAAACAGCCGATATTAGTTTGTACTTTAATGAAGGGGCTCTCAACCTCTGGAACGCGGACCACGAGTGAGCTGCTTAGCACCTTTAGGTGCTTCTTTGGCCAATACTGATGGGGTGGGGCAGAGGTCAGCAGTGGGTCAGAGACAGCACTTAAAAATCAATGAAAGAATAACGAGCATAACAATTAAAATGAGAGAAACTTTACAGAGAAACGTTTTCAGACTCTTAACAGTGTTACAGGCAAATCATACACAACACAGACCCTCTCATCCCCTTAATTTGGCTTGATTTCTGCTATAAATCAAGCCTAGTCTGTTGTCTTATGTTCGCTGATATGCAGGGCTTAGCACCAAAAACACCTGTGCTAATAAATTTCCCAATTCTTTTTAAGCAAAAAAGTTGAGTTTTGGGAATTTGGGCCTTCGTGCTTTCAAATAATAAACGAGAGGGGGGAGCTTGGGGCAACAAAGGTGGAGAACCCAATATTAACAACCCACAAAATAATGAACATTGAAGTTTGGTACTTATCAGCCAGCAGGGGAATTACATGAAGCTCTGCCGCCACCTAGTGGAAAGTATTCACACTAAAGCTGTCCTTACAGGGGAACTCCACCAATGCTTCAAAATTTCCCCATAATTCAGTGTCTGAGCTGTAAACAGGGAGCTTCTGAGTGGGTTTGGTGAGAAACGGTTCGGAGGTCTTTACAGTGGTGGTGATGGGAACCAGGCGTCGCCATGACTACAACACAGATATAGACACTTTATTTACCATCCAGAACCACCAGAGAACCTACACGAGTCTTCTGAGCTTATATGGAATGTTGATGATGGAAAACAGTGGAAAATCTGGAATAATGAGTTTTCTTTGGGGACTATTTTGCCGCACAGCGCCCTGCATGTCTCCCTCCACCATGAATGGAGTTGAAGTTCTCTAAACTCTCATAAAACAGCGTCTCAGTCATCAGGCAGTGAATTCAGAACCAGTTCATGTAGGAACTTTCTGTAGGAGCTTTTAGAGGGACGTCTGGTTCCCATCACCACCACTGTGAGGAGCTTTTAGAGGGGGATGTCTGGTTCCCATCACCACCACTGTGAGGAGCTTTTAGAGGGGGACGTCTGGTTCCCATCACCACCACTGTGAGCAACTCTGACTCTGCAAGTTTTTCTAATTTATCTAAATTTACTTGTGCAGTAATGTTGGAAAAAGTAAAAAAAAGTTTATTAAAAGAAACAGTACATGTAATATGAAAACATGAAAAGAAAACATGTTAATAAGTTCAATATTAGCAATACACAACAAATGCAAATGTAACGTATGATATAGAACTAAACACCTTCAATTATTTTTATTCAAATTTTTAGATGCATCCAGAAATATTTTTCAGGCTCCACATAAAAGTTGATAAGTCCTAGTAAATTTGAATCTGACTTTTAAAAAATAAACTAATATTCCTTCAATAATCAATACTCTCACCTTTTTTCTGAAACCAGAAAAGGAAATGTCAGGGTTGTTCATTTACAGTTATCTACTTAAGAGCTCAAATCTGAGATGACAATGTTAGTCTTAATTCCAAGTTTAGTGCAAATACATTTTCTACTGTTCATGATGTTAGCTAGCTAGCATACTCTCCTTTAATAATAATGCTAATTATTCATTTTTAATTAAGTAATGTCTAATTATTTTAACTGATGTCATTTAAAGGTGTTTGTTATTGAATTTCGGACAAAAAAATGTAGTTGAGGTTTGTAATTGCCACTACATCACCAATAGATCACAAATAAATAAAAGTTTCCACCCATTTATTTGGGAGCTCAAACATTAAGTCTGTTTTTCATTTGTTTCATATTGTTAGTAAAAAATGATAAAAAAAAAATAATAATAATAATAATTGAAAATCATCATTGCATTACACAAAATTCATTTCTTTGCAATTTTTAAAAAATCATTTTTAAAATTCAGAATGTTTCCAAATGAATGTAGATATTTTGGGATCTATGATTGTCATTATATATTATTTCCTGTATTGTTACTCCCTGTTTTAGTTATATTTTGTTTTTTATTTTAACCATATACATCTAATTTTATCGTAATTATCACTATGTTGGTTTTTACTAGAATCTGCTCTGATCAGATCATTCTTCTCCAATAATTCCAAGATTAAACTTCTTTGGATTCGACCATAAATGCTGTTAAACTGTGCAGATGCTTGTATTTGTTATTGCACAATGTTCTTACATATTTCACAAAGTCATTTCATTTTTACATTTACCATCAAACTGCTCAATACTTTTTGACTTACCTCAGAAAAGCTCTGATGCTGATAATGATGAACTACAGTAATATAAACTTTTCAAAATGGGTGAAAATCTTATACAAGTTCATTGTGTCTCGTGTCGCTGAAGGCAGGAGCCTGAACAGTTACTCTAATATCTTAGAGAGGAATTACCATTAATATTTATTAATGAATAAACTGTAAGTTAGGTGGATCCATGACAGTTGGCTCTATTTGATGGTTATAAAGAAATTTTCAAATTAAATAATTACTGTGACGGGATGTATTTGTCTTTAGAATGGCACTACCGACAAGAGTATTGATGTTTTGTTATGAAATTGCATTTTTCCTGGTGTCAAGTAATTCCTATTTCTATGAAAAATTCCACAATTATGAGTGCAAATAGAGTAGTCACAGTTATTCAGTGAATTTTTCAAATATGTATTTTATGTTTTTGATTTTCACATATCTACTGCAACATGCGTTGTACATACAAAGACTTGCGTTCATAAAGTAATTATGGGTTTGTACATGTGGACAGACTCTTATGTTAGAAATTTGAGCAATTCTGTAAATTCAAAAATATTTCATTCTAATTTGAAAATTTAACTTGCATTACAAAATTTCTATCAGCCTAGTGATGAAGTTTAATGACTGTCATGCACCCCTCAGGCTCTGACACTCACTCGGACTCCATCTCCCAGACTCCTCTGGGAGATGACATGACTCCTGCAACCTCTGACCTGGCTTCACGCTCCAATCACCACTCTCACTCTCCTGAATACTAATTCGGGTCACCTGTGACGGAGGTCATGATCTTTAGTATAGTTATAAGCACGGGCTTTAGTATTGAGTATTGCCAAGTATTGAATGGTTATTGACCTACTGAGTGTTTTTCATCGTGTATCTGCCTTCTTGTTTATGAACTTGTTGCCTGTTTATTCCGATTACGTCTTTCGCTTAACCCTTAGGATTGTCTGCCTTTGGTTATCTCACTGTGTTGACTGTGTCTGACTGTATCCTGGACATTGCTCTTTTGCCCCTTGGATTGTTTGCTTATGGTTATGTTTGTTTTCTGGCTGAGTTTTGGTTTTGGCCCATGCCTGCTTTGTGACTATGAGCTCAGATTACGTCTTCTTGTTTATTTTTACCACAAACATCTGATTCAATCTGTACCGTTACAGACTGGGGTAATTTATAACTCATTTTTAGTTATGTTGTATAAACGGTCTGTGCTTGTAATAAAGAACTTATGCTCGTTATCAGGTTCAAGATCTAAAACATTTTTATGGTGACAATAAAAAGGAACACATGATGGTTTACTGCCAACACGTCAGTAAAAGGATTGGGTCTAAGACATCTCGGAGAGGCTGAGTCTTTCAGAGGTAAAGATGAGGAGGGGTTCACCACTCTGTGAAGGATTCTACAAGCAAATAGTGTAACAATTCAAGAAATAGCAATAATTTGGGGATTTCATCATAATTAAAAAGACTCAGATTATCCAGAGAAAGCTTTCTATGCAAGGGACAAGACTGAAAATCAATCCTGACTGGCCATGTCATTGAGCCTTCAGGCATGACTGCTTTAAAAACAGACATGATTCTGTAGCCGAAATCACTGCATGGGCTCAGAAACACTTCTGAAAACCACTGTCTGTGAACACAGTTCATCACTGCATCCACAAACGCTGTTAAACTCTAAAACACAAAGAAGAACCCAAATATAAACAGGATCCAGAAACGCTGCCACCTTCTCTGGGCCTGAGCTCATTTAAAATGGACTGAGGGGAAGTGGAAAAGCGTCCGGCGGTCCGACGAATCAACATTTGAAATTCTTTTTGGAAATCATGGACACTGTGTCCTCCGGGCTGAAGACCACTCAGCTTGTTATCAGTGCTCAGTTCTAAAGCCAGTATTCATGATGGTTTAGGGGGCATTAGTGCACATGGCCTGGGTGACCTGCTCATCTGTGAAGGCTCCATTACAGCTGAATGATATAAACATGTTTTATCAACATCTGCTGCCGTCCAGACGACGTCTTTTTCAGGGAAGGTCTTGTTTATTTCAGCAGGACGCTGTTAAACCCCATTCTGCATGTATTACAGCAGCACTGCTCCGTATTAAAAGAGCCCAGGTGCTAAACTGACCTGCCTGCAGTCCAGACCAGTCACCACTGAGAACATTTGATGACAAATGAGACCATGAACTGCTGAGCAGCTGAAATCCTGAATCAAACAAGAACGGAAAATATTTCAGTTTCAGAGCTACAGCAGCGTCTCCTCAGTTCCCAAACGCTTACAGAGCCGTTAAAGACGAGGTGATGGACTCCGCGGGGAACCCATCCCAACTTTTTTGGAAAGTGTTGTTGGCATCAACTTCAAAACAGGCATATCCTTTTCAAAAAACTAAATACTCAAGTTTCAACCTTTGTTATGTTGTCTTTGTACTATTTTCAATTAAATATATGGTTTAAATGATTTGCACATGATTGCATTATGTTTTTATTTACATTTTGCACAGCGCCCCAACTTTTTAGGAAATGCTTGTAGAATCATCTGTTCTTGCTAAACTGTATCTTCTTAGCAAATCTGGCTTCAATCTCTAGTGGTTAGAATGTAAGCCGGTAAACGACCCATAACCTAAGTTTAATATTTTACCATCAGGATTTCTAGACAGTGTGCCTCACTGTGACAACCAGCCCCATGTTCCTTTAGTATCAGTCAGACGTTTGGGCCCATAGAAGGTTTTCTTTGGCTTTACCCTTTTCCACGTTTTTGGACCAACATACGAGACCGAAAAAGTGTTTAATCCGAATGTTCTGTTTCAGATTCTTTAGTATCTTTGAGTATCTGTGTATTTAGTATCTATATTGAAAATTACTTGGAAAAAATGTCTTGTTTTACTGACTTATTAATTCATTAACACATAAAAACATAAACATAAATTCCTTTAGACATGTTCATGGTTATGAAAGGATCATATGATTATGAAAACCACTTCCAAACATTTGACTGAAACTTTTCTTTTGAGCTTGTACTCGTAGGACAGTGACTCAGCAGGTTCTGCAGCCAGAAGAACTTTGCACTCTGGCCGGAAGTAACAGCAGAGAGAGATTAAGAGGCTGTGAATGAAGAATTACTGCAATCTTCAGGACTAACATGATCATACTGCAATATTTTAATATGATAACACAACACATCTATTACTGTGGCACTGAGGTAGATGTTCAGTTACCTTCATAACAATGTACTTAATAAAACTAACACGTCTGAATGAAGTGCTTAAAGAGTGAGTTTTATTGTGGAACATATCTGACTAGTAAAAAGCCACCAAGTCACGTGTCAGATCTTGAATGATGGACAGATTGTGGCTAAATTAATATTTAGTCATTTCAATTAAAGAAATATTACACTGTGAAGGCCAAAGTAGAACATTGTGTTGAAAATTTTAGAACATATTCAACAATAATACTGAAATCAACAAATCAAGTGTGCTAGTTTAGTAGAGAAGGCTGAGCTTCCCAGAATTCTTAATGGTTTTATCAGTTTTTTCAGGTAATTTTGGGTTGAAATCTTAGATGAGAGAGTTAGAGTTAATTTTAACATGTATACATTGTATGCTGGAAGGATTTATGATCATTTTAAAGAATAAATTCTTCATCTGTAATCATATAACACATTCAAAGGCATCTTTAAAAGTGGTTGTATAACAGAGTGATCAGATTTCTGGGTGGATCACGGCAGCTCCAGGGCCCACGGCTGGGTTGTTTCTGTTTCTGCTTGTGGAATCTGGAGAAAAATACAAAAACATTGATACATGAAGCATAAATTCAAACATCAAAATAAAATTAATCTATGTAAGGAAAAGAATTCACAGTTTGCAAAATGTTAAAAGCATGATGTAGCTTTCTATGAATTATTTCTGCCTGATTAGCTCGTTTGTAAACAGAAAAGGAAATATTTTATTATGTTTTGAATTTGAGGAAACATTAAAATATTTGTACAATCTAATTTTGCAAAAAAGAAAAACTGACCTTTATATTTTTGCTGTTTTGTCACTATTTGACATTGAAACACACAGAAAAGTTCAGACGCAAACTTCCATAAGCATTAAAAAAATCTAAATGCATAATCTTATATACCATGTTTACTGTATTTTATGTAAAAATATAATAACAGTATTTAAATAAATAACTAATGTAAACTGAATGTACAACCAACCGGCATTAATAACTGTAGATTTCTAACAGTAAAGGCAGCCAAACAAGCCTCCACAGGTTTAAATCAGGTTCAAATCCCACTTTATACCGGTAACAGTCTTCGAGTGCATTACATACCATCTGTGTAAAGCATGTGCTGCATGCGACGCAGGCCCGTTCTGGTGTAGCTGGGCTGTGTAAAGTGAACGGGCCGCTCAGTCCCGCGTCGCTCCGAGCCGCTGCCACCGCCTCCTTCAGCGCAAAGAACACAGAGCTGCCCAGAAAGAGAGTGGGCTCACCAATACCCTGAAACAAACAGTAAAACAACGGTAAACAACTCTGCAAAACAGCCAGACTACACTGGCAGGCCAAAACAGGATGAACACTCATAATCAACATTGTTCATGTCTTCTATATGTGAAGATCTGGGACATATTAGATGTTAAGACAACAATCGGTTCTCAAAGTCGATGTAGACTGGGACGGGGCATTTCTGAAATCTCAAGACTTGTTGGGCACTCCCGGTCAGCGTCACTGACTACCTACAAACCACAAACCAGTGAGAGGGTGCTGAGCGCCCAAGGCTTATCAGTGCTCATGGGCAACAAAGGCTGTCCAGTCTGGTCAGAACAGACAGAAGAGCTACTGTGGCAGAAATGATCAATAATGGTTACAGGAGGAATGTGTCAGTGCAGCGTAGCCGCAGAGTGGTCAGAGTGCGCATACTGACCTTTGTCGACCTTCGGAAGTGCCTATAATAATAATAATAATAATAATAATAATAATAATAATAATAATAGGTACGCATGTGTCAAAACAGGAGTGATGGAAGAAAGACGCCTGGTCCAGTGAGTTCCTTTATCACATGGACGGCTGTGTACATGTGCAGTGTTTCCCTGGGGAAGTGGTGGCACTAGGATGCACTGGTTGAAGATGTCAGGGGGAGTGACATGTTCTGGCTGATGTTCTGGTCCAGGCGTTCATGTGGACATCAACTTGACATGTGCCACCTTCATCAAAGATCATTGCAGACCCTTCATGGTGATGATGTTCCCCAATGGCCTCTTTCAGCTGGATAATGACCTGCCACACTACACACATCATTCAGGAACATTTTGAGGAACATGAGTTCTAGATGTTGTTCTGGCCTCCAAATTCCCCAGATCTCAATCTGATCCAGCATCTGTGGAATGTCCTAGAACAAATCCGATTCCATGGAAGCTTCAAATTGCAACATAAATGACTTAAAGGACCATCTGTTTAGGTCTTCCAAGGTCTTGTGGAGTCCATACCTTGGGAGGTCAGAGCTATCACAGCATATTAGGCAGGTGGTCATGATGTTATGGCTCATGGGTGTAAAGAACAGCGGACGTACCTTTGAGGAGTAGATGGCGTGCGGGTTGTGGGATCCAGACAGCAGGTACACGTTAAACTGTAGTGGGACGTCGCAGACCGCAGGGATCTTATACTGACCCGGACCGCGGGTGTACAAAACACCAGACGGGGAGAACTTCAGCTCCTCCATAGTGTAGAGCCCCAGACCCTGCATGAACGCACCTTCAATCTGGAACACACAGACACACATACATGCCTAAAAAAGGCAGTTCTTCAAGGGTTTTTTTGGTGGTTCTATACAGGGAGGTGTTCCAGACATGGGGAGGAGACCCCGGGGAAGACCCAGGACACCTTGGAGGGATTATATCTCTCGACTGTCTTGGGAACGCCTCGGTATTCCTCCGGAAGAACTGGAGGAGGTGGTGGGGGAGAGGGAGGCCTGGGCCTCTTTGCTTAGGCTGCTGCTCCCGCAACCCGTACTCGGATAAGCGGATGACGATGGATGCATGGATGGTTGGATGGATGGATGGTTGGATGGATGGATGGATATATAGAACCATGAACACTCAAAGAACCCTTTGCATGATTAAAGTGTTCTTCAGATTGTTGGGTAATGTGTTGTAGATGGTTCTATTTAAAAAAGGTTCTATATGGCACCAAAAAGGGTTCTGCTATGCTGTAGAAGACAATATAAAGGCACTCTTTCCCAGGTGGGTGATGTCCTACCTGTCCGATGTCGATGGACGGGTTGATGCTCTGGCCGATATCGGCGACGAGGTCTGTTCTTACAGTCTGAGTAAAACATAGAAATGAGTTTTTAATCGATTAAAGGAAAACCTGAATGTGGAATGTGGATTACAAGGTTCTTCTCTATGCTGGAGACATGTTGTATTAGGCTTTTTAAAAGAACCCTGTGTAAATAGTTCTATATAGCTAAAAGACCTTTTAGTGGTTCTATATAGAACCCTGCTGTTAAGAGTGGCTCTATGGTCATTTGGCTACAGATTCCGATTCTCTTTCATATCTATTTAAATGCAGTTATTACAGAACTATCATGTTTTGCAAAACCTTTTGGGAAAAGTTTGATTCCAGATTTCTCCTCGATGCTCCTGACTGCCCTGATTTACTGAATTCCACCAGCAGTTCCAAGTATTGATTAGATCAGGCAGGTATTGGATCATAACTACAATAAACACTGGGCTGTCTTGAGGACCGGGCAGGAAACGGTTAAACAAACACATTAACATACAAAAAACCACTGCTTACTGTATTAGTATTATTTTTAGTATGAAATTAGTGCTTTTCTGAGCCAGTAAGTGCTTAATATAACCACAAATAAAAACTTTTTGCATATAATATGTACACATAATTAATTACATGAACACATAACATTTATTAATCTCATATAAATGTAATCCATTATGTGATCATGCTATGATTGGTTAAGTTACGTATTATATCATTACATTTAAATGAGTATGTAAAGTAAATTCGCCAGTGTGTGACTGACCCTGTATTCTCCGGTCAGACAGTCCAGCTCCACCTCACTGCAGCAGGCGGCGTAGGTGAAATAAGCGTACGGCCTTCCCTCCTGCTTCACCCAGTCCATGTACAGGTCATGACCTCTGATAGAAACACATAAAAACACACACACACACACACACACACACACACACACACACACACACACACACAAATACACTGAAAAAGAACAGAAATCCACAAAACGCCCTGGAA
Organism: Pygocentrus nattereri; assembly: GCF_015220715.1. Taxonomy (NCBI): domain Eukaryota; kingdom Metazoa; phylum Chordata; class Actinopteri; order Characiformes; family Serrasalmidae; genus Pygocentrus; species Pygocentrus nattereri. The sequence goes on along the minus strand of NC_051235.1, from coordinate 2,139,407 downwards.
CATCCTACGAAAACCTGTGAACGAGGTCAAAGAGAGTGAAAAGCTGGTTATTTGTACCTGTAGAATCCAGTAGCTGACAGACTGATCCTCTCCAAGAAGGCTTTAGCAACCTGCACCGAAACCAAACACCCAAAGTGTCATATAGTGGATGTGTGTGCGCTTGTTTTTCCCCCATTTAATAAAAGAAGTATTTGATCCAAACAGCTGTACCCAGCTTTGCCACGTGCCGTTGGGGTCCTGCTTCCTGATTGGCTCCAGCCTTTTATACAGAGTTTGACAGGCGTCCTACAAAACAAACATCTGCTGACCAGGCTACTTTGATTAGAAACGATTAACAGGGTTAGCCATGCTTTAGAGGGGAAAGCTGATCATTTCAGCCCAGCAGTAACAAAAATGAACCCTCTAAGGTTTTTTAAGGGTTAATCTATGACTGTGTGTGTGTGTGTGTGTGTGTGTGTGTGTGTGTGTGTGTGTTACCTTGACAGCCATGCCGTTGGCGTCGGTGCCGAAGGATGCAGCGGAGGGACAGGTGTTGGGTACGGAGCTCGTGCTGGTCTCAGAAATGTGGATCATAGACAGAGGAACGTCCAGCTCTCTGCTGGCCACCTGCGTAACACAGCAGACCAACAACTGCAGCAGACCAGCGCCAGCATCTCACAGTACAGCACAGGCTCTTATCAAAGATCTAGCAACCACCTGGAACCATACAACTGCAACCACGGTGATCTCAGAGGCCATGGATGAAAAGCTCACTGTGAGAACTGCTTCAGTGAACGAATGGAGTGAGCTGGAGAGAAGAATGAGAGAGAAGTACCTGCTGGACCTTGGTGTGGATGCCTTGACCCATCTCAGTCCCTCCATGACTCACTAGCACTGATCCGTCTTTGTAGATATGCACCAGTGCAGCCGCCTTTTCATATAAACGAACACAAAACACAGCACAGGGATTAAATGTGTGCGTTTTATAATCTTAAATATATTTTGATCTGAAATCTTATGATTAATAGCTTGAAATTAGCGTCTGACGCTGTTTTACGTGTTGAGAAAACGTGGTTCTGTGCCACGACCAACAGCAGCACGCCGCGCTGAAATGGTTGTGATTGTGACTGCATTACTAGTGAAAACGGGTGATTTTCAGAGAGGGCAGCAGTGCTGACTGTTTATGGTTCATGGTCCAAAAGGTCAGGAGGATCTTCTGTACTCTTATTTGTTTTTGTTGTGTAACCCTGTGCCAACCCTCAACAGAAAGTTGAGCTCAGCTCCAGCATGTCAACACAGCATAAGACAAACGTAAACAGTGAAGCTGATGTATGCAGATTTGTGAAATTATTTCCAAAACAAACATTTTTTGTTTGAAAAAGAAAATTTGGATGTTACATAATGATGCATCTACATCAGCCTTGCGTCAGTCGTCATTAAGGCTTTCTTTCTTCTTCTTTCATCATTTTGACTCCAGCAACCACATGGAATGCACCTGCAATGACCTAGCAACACCCTGGCAACCACCTGGAACACCATAACCACTTATCAAAACCCTACCAACCACCTGGACTACAACTGCCATTATGTAGCAACACCTTAGCAACCACCTGGAATACAACAGTGAAACCCTTGAACCACCTGGAGTACCATAGCAGCTGCTTAGTAGCATCTAGCAACCACCTAGGGTACCATAGCAAGAACTTAGCAACACCATAGCAACCACCTAACAACCCCTGGCAACCACCAGTGATACCATAGCAACCATGTAGCAACAACCTAGCATTCACCACAGATACCATCACAACCATCTGGCAACATCGGAGCAACTAACTAGTCACCACTAGTTAGCAACCACTGAGTAACTCCATAACAACTGTTTGGAACACTATAGCAACCACTTAGAAACCCCTAGCAACCACCAGAGACACCATAGCAACCATGTAGCAACATAACAAAAATTCGATAAGAAGCACCTTACAGCAGACTAGTAACAAGCTGCGCATTCACTCCGTAGTGAGGGCGTGTCCATATAATGCCCATTTAGCATGAGGTCAATAAAATGCCTGGACAGTCCAGTTCACTGCTAAGCTCCTGTTCTGGGACACGTTATAACTCAGTGCCTGACTCTGATCTGCCTGTAAGGGCCCAGCCTGTGCCGCTGGCTGCCAGCAGAGGGTGACGGTGGAGAGGTGCCACAAGTTCAGGGAACTCCAATTCCCAGAAGCCCTCTGGCTGATTAGGCCCAACATGGCACAACTGTGGACTCCTCTGCTTAAGGCCATGGCACACCTTTGTAAAGGGGTGACCGGTACAGTATGCAAAAAAAAAAGAAGGCTTAAACAAGAAACGACTCCAAGCCAAACAAAAGATGTTTGTTCCACAAACAGGTAACACATAAAGCTGACCTTCCGCTCATAATTTTGTTTTCTTTTTATCTTTTATTTTTCTTTTCTATCCAGCCTTTGTTCAAGCACGCCGCTTTCAGCGTCCCCTTTGTTTGCCTTTTCCCACCTTTTTTATTTCCCATTTATTGAGGTGTTTTTTCCCATTTTTGCCTGTGCTTCCCGGCCATCCCAATGTGCACAATCACTCAATTCATCACCACCTCAACAGATGCATTTAAGATCCTTTCTCATGGGTTTTCCTCCCCGCACTTGGGTCCGCCTCCCTGCTGTCCCATTACACTACCTGGTTGAGGAATCCCTCAGCGAAGCCGATGCCGTATTTAATGGGGATCACAGCGATTCCTCTCTTCTTCCAGCGGTTCTGCTGGTTAAACCGGGCGACGTCCAGACGTCTGCGGTCCAGCTCACTCCTCTCCTTACACTCCTCCCAGCAGCGCAGCAGATTCTCCGGATCAAACTCCATCTTATAGTGCGTGAGTGAAGTTTCCTTATACATGTTCTTCTCCCTGATCTAACACAGCAGAACCAACACAGTCAAACAGGATGAAGCACATCCACAATGTACTGAACCCTCAGACCACATCACCAGATAATACACGTTATTTAGCGTCAAGAATCATGAATGATGCAGAAACCTCTGACCTCTTCAGCTGGCCGGCCGAGCACCATGGCCACGTCATTGACCATGTTCTCGATAACCATCAGGGTCTGGGGCACACCGAAACCTCGGAACGCGGTGTTGGACGGCAGGTTGGTCTTGCAGGCAGCCGATTGGCTGCAAAGGTTCAGGATGTTATAGGCGTTGTCCATGTGGAGCAAGATTTTCTCAATGACCTGAGAGAGAGTAATGGGGTCATCTTATCAGTTTACATGACCAAAAATGTTCAACTATTATTTTCTTCCTTTTCTAAACTTTGTTAACCAAGTTTGGTGATACATTTGTATCACATGTGCTTGTCCTGCCAAAACAGCATGATGAACTGAACAGATGTTTAAAGGAATTCTAATAGGAAGGAATTTAAAAACCAAGTAAAATGATATTCATATTTCCAAAACCTCAAAAATTAAATATCCTCGTTGTCTCTAAATGTCGGTACGTTTTTACCAGCACAGACTCGTCGGGCGTGTGTCCTGCGTTGGCGTAGTAACGAACGTCAGCTGCAGTGATTCTGCCGTCACTCATAAAGCCCACCTGAGGACACACAACCATCAGTGCGGTCAGCGGGTTTCCTCTAGAGCTTTATAAAAGTATTTAGCACCCACCTAGACCCTGTTTATAGCTGGTCATTTCTTCTGTGTGGAGTGTAAACGTATAATATTTTAACCTTATGCATTTACACTTCACAATCAGACGCATGACTAATTAATCAGACTGAAATCCAATCGCTCTATACCACTTAATATGCAAATACAACAACCAATCGCCTGTGCTGTTCCTCATTTTTCCTGTTTTAATTATAGCAGAATCATAACTTTTCACAACGTCACACCAGCTTTTCAGTGACGTTTATGAATAGAACATAATATGCAACACCATAGAAACCACCTGGAACACTGCTGCAGCCACCTTCAACCCCCCCAGCAAGCACCAAAGATAACATTACAACTACCACCCTAGAAACCATCTTCAGTTCTACAGCAAGCACTAACAGCACTCACAAAGCAACACCCTAGCAACCAGCCCCAACACTACAGCACTCACACAGCAACACCTTAACAACTACATCCAACACTACAGCACTCATACAGCAACATCCTAGCAACCAGCCCCAACACTCCAGCACTCACACAGCAACACCTTAACAACTACATCCAACACTACAGCACTCATACAGCAACATCCTAGTAACCAGCCCCAACACTACAGCACTCACACAGCAACACCTTAACAACTACATCCAACACTACAGCACTCATACAGCAACATCCTAGCAACCAGCCCCAACACTCCAGCACTCACACAGCAACACCTTAACAACTACATCCAACACTACAGCACTCATACAGCAACACCCTAGCAACCAGCCCCAACACTCCAGCACTCACACAGCAACACCTTAACAACTACATCCAACACTACAGCACTCACACAGCAACACCCTAGCAACCAGCCCCAACACTCCAGCACTCACACAGCAACACCTTAACAACTACATCCAACACTACAGCACTCACACAGCAACACCTTAACAACTACATCCAACACTACAGCACTCACACAGCAACACCCTAGCAACCAGCCCCAACACTACAGCACTCACACAGCAACACCTTAACAACTACATCCAACACTACAGCACTCATACAGCAACATCCTAGCAACCAGCCCCAACACTCCAGCACTCACACAGGAGCACCTTAACAACTACATCCAACACTACAGCACTCATACAGCAACACCCTAGCACCCAGCCCCAACACTACAGCATTCACACAGCAACACCCTAGCAACCAGCCCCAACACTACAGCACTCACACAGCAACACCCTAGCAACCAGCCCCAACACTCCAGCACTCACACAGCAACACCCTAGCAACCACCTCCAACACTACAGCACTCAACAGCAACATCCTAGCAACCAGCCCCAACACTCCAGCACTCACACAGCAACACCCTAGCAACCACCTCCAACACTACAGCACTCACACAGCAACACCTTAACAACCACATCCAACACTCCAGCACTCACACAGCAACACCCTAGCAACCACCTCCAACACTACAGCACTCACACAGAAACATCCTAGCAACCAGCCCCAACACTCCAGCACTCACAGAGCAACACCCTAGCAACCAGCCCAAACACTACAGCACTCACACAGCAACACCTTAACAACCACATCCAACACTCCAGCACTCACACAGCAACACGCTAGCAACCACCTCCAACACTACAGCACTCACACAGCAACATCCTAGCAACCAGCCCCAACAATCCAGCACTCACACAGCAACACCCTAGCAACCAGCCTCAACACTACAGCACTCACACAGCAACACCCTAGCAACCACCTCCAACACTACAGCATTCATACAGCAACACCCTAGCAACCAGCCCCAACACTACAGCATTCACACAGCAACACCCTAGCAACCAGCCCCAACACTACAGCACTCACACAGCAACACCCTAGCAACCAGCCCCAACACTCCAGCACTCACACAGCAACACCCTAGCAACCACCTCCAACACTACAGCACTCAACAGCAACATCCTAGCAACCAGCCCCAACACTCCAGCACTCACACAGCAACACCCTAGCAACCACCTCCAACACTACAGCACTCACACAACAACACCCTAGCAACCAGCCCCAACACTCCAGCACTCACACAGCAACACCCTAGCAGCCAGCCCCAACACTACAGCACTCACACAGCAACACCCTAGCAACCAGCCCCAACGCTACAGCACTCACACAGCAACATCCTAGCAACCAGCCCCAACACTACAGCACTCACACAGCAACACCCTAGCAACCAGCCCCAACACTACAGCACTCACACAGCAACACCCTAGCAACCAGCCCCAACACTACAGCACTCAAACAGCAACACCTTAACAACCAGCCCCAACACTACAGCACTCACACAGCAACACGCTAGCAACCACCTCCAACACTACAGCACTCACACAGCAACATCCTAGCAACCAGCCCCAACAATCCAGCACTCACACAGCAACACCCTAGCAACCAGCCCCAACACTACAGCACTCACACAGCAACACCCTAGCAACCAGCCCCAACACTACATCACTCACACAGCAACATCCTAGCAACCAGCCCCAACACTACAGCACTCACACAGCAACACCCTAGCAACCAGCCCCAACACTACAGCACTCAAACAGCAACACCTTAACAACCAGCCCCAACACTACAGCACTCACACAGCAACATCCTAGCAACCACCTCCAACACTACAGCATTCATACAGCAACACCCTAGCAACCAGCCCCAACACTACAGCACTCACACAGCAACACCCTAGCAACCAGCCCCAACACTACAGCACTCACACAGCAACACCCTAGCAACCAGCCCCAACACTCCAGCACTCACACAGCAACACCCTAGCAACCACCTCCAACACTACAGCACTCAACAGCAACATCCTAGCAACCAGCCCCAACACTCCAGCACTCACACAGCAACACCCTAGCAACCACCTCCAACACTACAGCACTCACACAACAACACCCTAGCAACCAGCCCCAACACTCCAGCACTCACACAGCAACACCCTAGCAGCCAGCCCCAACACTGCAGCACTCACACAGCAACACCCTAGCAACCAGCCCCAACACTACAGCACTCACACAGCAACATCCTAGCAACCAGCCCCAACACTACAGCACTCACACAGCAACACCCTAGCAACCAGCCCCAACACTACAGCACTCACACAGCAACACCTTAACAACCAGCCCCAACACTACAGCACTCACACAGCAACACCCTAGCAACCACCTCCAACACTACAGCACTCATACAGCAACACCCTAGCAACCAGCCCCAACACTACAGCACTCACACAGCAACACCCTAGCAACCAGCCCCAACACTCCAGCACTCACACAGCAACACCCTACCAACCAGCCCCAACACTACAGCACTCACACAGCAACACCTTAACAACCAGCCCCAACACTACAGCACTCACACAGCAACACCCTAGCAACCACCTCCAACACTACAGCACTCATACAGCGACACCCTAGCAACCAGTCCCAACACTACAGCACTCACACAGCAACACCCTAGCAACCAGCCCCAACACTACAGCACTCACACAGCAACACCTTAACAACTACATCCAACACTACAGCACTCACACAGAAACACACTAGCAACCAGCCCCAACACTACAGCACTCACACAGCAACACCCTAGCAACCAGCCCCAACACTACAGCACTCACACAGCAACACCTTAACAACCAGCCCCAACACTACAGCACTCACACAGCAACACCCTAGCAACCACCTCCAACACTACAGCACTCATACAGCAACACCCTAGCAACCAGCCCCAACACTACAGCACTCACACAGCAACATCCTAGCAACCAGCCCCAACACTAGAGCACTCACACAGCAACACCCTAGCAACCACCTCCAACACTACAGCACTCACACAGCAACACCCTAGCAACCACCTCCAACACTACAGCCCTCACACAGCAACATCCTAGCAACCAGCCCCAACACTACAGCACTCACACAGCAACACCCTAGCAACCAGCCCCAACACTACAGCACTCACACAGCAACACCTTAACAACCACATCCAACACTAAAGCATTCATACAGCAACATCCTAGCAACCAGCCCCAACACTCCAGCACTCACACAGCAACACCCTAGCAACCAGCCCCAACACTACAGCACTCACATAGAAACACCCTAGCAACCACCTCCAACACTACAGCAGTCAAACAGGAACACCCTAGCAACCACCTCAACACCACATATATATTGTTCCAAGTGTAAACAGGTGCACATCTCACAGACACCGAGGTGACTAAAGAGTTCTACAGCATTAAAGAGTTTATTAAAGAGCTACTCGGTGACAGAAGATGGAAATCACTGCCTTCACATCATGAACTGATGATGCTGATCAGCAGGAACTCTGTCTGTTAAATGAAGAAATAAGGTAAAAGCTTCACCTTGTATTTCCCCAGAACTGGGTGGCGAGCTCCTGTTATGAGCATGTCCTCCCCTCTGTCCAGCACACACCGCACAGGCCTCTCCGACCTGCACCACACAACCACAGACCGGGCAGGTTTGGGTGGGGAGTGTGTAGAACCCAATTATAAAAAGTGCTAACGTCATTTTTTTATTATAATGTAATCCCTTATTTTATTACAGTGTCACATTCATCAAATTCAATACTTTATTATATTATTGGGAATTTATCACATATTTCACACATTTTGTCATATTTATCCTCTTTAACTGGATATAGATACAGATAGTAGCCTATATTTTGCAGAATGAGCCAAAGCACTGGAAACGTTTTATATCACCCATTAAAAAATGAGATCAAATAATTCCCAATAATATAATATTTTAATATTTGAATCATAATGTAATGTATATCAGCGTAAACATGGCGTTACATTACTTGGCAAAGCATCATTATTGTGAAATTCTTACAGGACTGGGTTCTACAGCTGTTTTAACTCGGCGAACTTCAGCCAAACGAGCCGGCTCGCCCAACAAAATCAAAATAACAATAAAGTTAACAATCCAATACTAGCTGAGGAACTTCGCTCAATCTCGTCGCCTTTTCGTGGGCGTAACCACAGAACAGTGTGTCTAGTAACCATGGCAACAGATGCAGCACAGCACAGAAATGGAGTCAACGTGACCCTGGAAATGGGTGTAGCATTACCACAGAAACAAGCGTAACAGCTGTGAAAATGACTAGTGTACCCAGGGAATAGTGAGTATTGTAACCATGGAAACGGATGTAGGGTAATGGAAGTGTGTAATGTGAGCATGGAAACAGGTGTAGAGCAACTATAGATATGGATGAAAACAACCATAGAAATACATGTAGCGTAACCATGGAAACCGCTGCAGGGTAACATGGATATGGGCGGAGCCACCATCAATTAGCCCATTCGTTTCCAGCAGCGCTGCACGTGGCGTTAAGACAAACTCACCGCCAAGCAGCCAACGCAGTGATGCTGGCCAGAATGGACGTTTTGGTCACTTTGCCCCCAAACGCCCCACCAATGCGTTTAACATGGCAAGACACGCGACTGGACGGAATACCCAACGTCTCCGCTACAGCCTCCTACAGACAAGATCAAAGCAGTGATGAGAACAGGAGACACTGCTATGTTCAGTGTTTTGTGAGTGTAACTGGACGTACTGTAGGAACTGTGTACCTGGACCATGGTTGGGTGCTGAGTGGACGCATAAACTTTCATCTCCTTCTCCTCCCCAAGCGGAATGACCAGCATGCTTTGCGTTTCCATGTAGAAATGCTCCTGCCCCCCCAGCCGGATCTCTCCTGCGAGACACACGAAATCTTCAGGCTTACAGTTTGAAAAACTTTCTCTTTGAAAGTTCAAAGTTCATTCTCCACACTTTGTTACTTGTTTTCAATCATTTTATGGCGTGAAAGTGTTTTATGACTTTAGACGAAGGAACTCGTTTCCAGGAGAAACGCTTGTTAAACAAACGACTGAAAACCAGCCAGAAAGAACTCAATTCATCTAAAAATGAATGAAAATGAAAAATCCTTTAATTTTTTTTCCCCATTTCCTTTAATATTTACTTATGAACGTGTTCATTGTGGTCGTGAACATTCGGCTGTGCTTTAATTTGGAACTTTAACCTTCATAAACATGATCGGCCTCCTGAAACGCTTTGGTCACGTCTCCTCTCTGAATCTCCCTCTGAGGCAGAAAGAACGAACGCTTCTCCACAGCTTCCTGCAAACACAGCAATCATCAAAAAACGCCTTCTTCTCCAGCACGACCGTCAAATCAGAGCCGACAGGCTTCAACTGGGCTCTAAAATCAACCAGCTAACATCTGAACGGAGTCGCCCCCACCCTGCATTCTCCACCTTCAGAAGCTCAGAGTTACTCCTGCGACTGTAATGATCACAACACAGCTCCACAACCAATCATCAGCACGGAGCTGGACTTCTACAGGGACGGCATCCAGCACTGCTTCACATTTATTACTGTTCCTATTATTATTCATTAAAAAGGCAAAAACAGGTAAACAGAGCGGAACTGATCACATCAAACACCTCGTCTTATTAAATCCTTCAAATGAAAAACTCTGGAATTCTCCGGGTTAATATTCAGATCAAATTCAAGAAACTCCATAAAGCAGAGCATCAAATGATCATTTCACCCCCCCGACCCCGACTGACCACCGACCTCTACAGTGAAGATTCTGTCCGGCAGGTCCTCATAGTGGACCTTCACCGCTGCGGACGCTAGCTTGGCGTGCGGCTTCGTATCGGCGACGACCGCACAGACCATCTGACCCACGCAGGTGACCTGAGGACAGGCAGGAGATACACATACAGCAGGAGTGACCGCCACCCAGCCGGATTCACGCCAATACACAGCACTGCATGCACGAAATACTGAACGGTAACACTTTACATAAATACTCATTATTCATATGGTAATTAGCTCCTCATTAAGCATTCATTAACGATCAAGTTAAGTACACGGCTGACCATTTAGTCTATTATTAGTTTATAGCACGTCTACTCATTAACTGTAATAACCGCTGCTTATTACTCTGATAATGAGCTGATAACGCCGGAGACGTGATAAAGGAGGAGGAGACGGTCACTGGGTAACATGGACATCAAAGCTCATAAAGCCAAACATGGGCTCTGTTTGCAGGGGAAGTCCCGCCCTTCAATAAAAAGAGCCAATCAGCTTGCTGGGAAAGATTTTTTTCTTGTTTTTGATTTTATTCTTTATGGACACACTTAAAAAAAGATCATTCTTGAAGGTTCTACATAGAACCATGAACACTCAAGCAACCCACTGCATGAGTAAAGGGTTTGCTGCATTACGAAAGGGTTCTTCAGACTGATGGAGATGGTTCTACACCCTCAGAAATAAAGGCCCTAAACCATCTCTGGGTCAGTTCCCCTCTCATCACTGGGGTGGAACCCTCAAGGCTCCATCTCAGTACCTTATGTCAGGGATCATAACTGAACCATAATCCACTGAAATGATCTGTTCTAAGCTGGACTGACTCCACACACCCCGCCTCGCCTTGCCTCCAGGCTTTTACTCTACTGCTCTGTTTTAAAACATTCGGTTATGAAAAGGAACAAATACCAACTTTTCACCTGGAGGAACTGATTTAAGCTCCACAATCTGGCGTTAGAACCACTGTAGAACCTCTGAGGGAACATTTACATTGTTTATACCTTGATGATGAAAAATGTACCTGCACAGAACCTTCATTTCCTTTCTGTACAGCACCAAAGAGGGTTCTTCTATGGCTTTGATGTCAGGCTTGTTACAATAGAAGAACCTTTTTTGGTTATATATAGAAACATTTCCTGTACTAAAGAACCCTTGAAGAACCGTCATTTTTAAGTATGTAGAATTTCTCGCTCAGCGTTCTGATAAACGGTTCTACCTCGCCTTGAGCCAGTATCTCCTCGTCGATCCCGGTGAAGGACCTGAACTTCTTGCCTGGAATGTCATCAGCGGTGAAGACGTCCACGACGCCGGGCATGCTCAGAGCTCGGCTCACGTCAATGTGGCTAACGAAACAAAACAGACGGCGCTCAATTACAGCCCAAACGGCCCAAACGTCTCCACCTGCATAGTAATTACAGCTGCTGTTAGCAATATTGGCTTAATAGTTATTTCAATAACACGACTTAAATTCTATAAACTAGACATTCTTTTATTTTGCTTAATTTTATCAAATATCCTACATTCTTCTTCCTGTAATCTCCACTCATAGCCTCGACTGTTTTACGATCCAAAAGCAGGAATTACTTTTACACGACTGAACGGGCTGTTCAGGTTACTGTGACTTTAAGACTGATGTATGTAAATAAGCTCTGTTCTGATTGGCTGTGCTTCATTCAAAAAGCAGTGTGGGCTGAAACACTTCTTATAACTTCAGTGTGAGTGGGCGGGGCTAGGGTTTAGGGTAGTCGTGGGCTGGAGGTCAGGGAACCAGCCCTGTGACCGGAAGGCTGCCGGGTCGATCCCCTTGGCTGACAGTACATGACTGAAATGTCCTTGAGCAAGACACCCAATCCCCAACTGCTCCCCAGGCGCTGTGGATAGGGCTGGCCATCTAGTGTGTGTGTTCACTAGTGTGTATGTGGTGTTTCACTGCATGGACGGGTTAAATGCGGAGGTCTAATTCCACAGTGTGTAAACACCAGAAGGCTGATGGTTCTAAATTCAATTCAGTGGGATGGTTAGAACTTCAAGCGGTCAGCTAAGACATTTGAAGTCATGCATTGTTTTTACTCCGTACACACAAGAATGTGTCCATCATTTCTTCATAAACAGAATGTTCCTGACGGCTGATGGTCATTTTCCATAACTGGGGTGGCCAGCAGGGCAGCCACGCTTCACTATGACGGCACTGGCCCCATCGGCCACCCCTTGGCTACGTCTCTGGATGTGGACCCTTTAAGCAGGACGGGGGTCTACAATCTTCCCCTGGTGTACCAGCTTCAGCTCCTGGTTCGATGCCCAAAGGGTTTACATGTGAATCTAGCCCATGAACCGGTCTCTAGACTTCCGATCAGAATTCCGAGCTGTCCTCGCTAACGTGATGTGACGTGCAGCGTGTGTGTGAGGCGTGTTTACGTGATTCTGGCGTGCGCTCTGGCGCTGGTGACCACAGACAGGAACAGCTCTCCCTGCGTACGTGGAAAATCATCGCAGTATACGGCCTCTCCTGTGGCGTGCGACAGCGCCGCCTGGTGCTGAACCGCCCGGCCCACGGGGTCCTGCTCCGACTGACCACTCGGCACATCCTACACACATGAACATGCACATGGTTACAGGTGTTCAATCACCCCCTGCATCTCCACTCACTGTCCACTGTATCAGCTCCACTGACCGTCTCACTCTGTAGCTCTACAGTTACAGACTGTAGTCCATCTGTTTCTCTGTACCCTGTTCTTTAGTGGGCAGGACCCCCACGGACCCTCACAGAGCAGGTACTACTTGGGTGGTGGGTCATTCTCAGCACTGCAGTAACACTGACGTGGTGGTGGTGTGTTAGTGTGTGTTGTGCTGGTCTGAGTGGATCAGACACAGCAGTGCTGCTGGAGTTTTTAAACACCTCAGTGTCGCTGCTGGACTGAGAACAGTCCACCAACCAAAAACAGCACATTTGTTTACTGTTTAGTGGTTCAGCTTGGCTGTTTACTCTGTGGGTTTTATGCAAATGAAGGCATCAAACTGGCTGAGATCCGCCCCGTTATTAATGTGAGCTCTTTATTTTCCCTAAATATGCAGCAATATGCAGATCAGAGAACAAACCTGCACAGTTAAGGGCAAAAAACTAAAAGACTGAATCTGCATCAGAAAATCTACGACTGTTTATTTACACGCCGTTAGATGTGGGACGTTACGGTCGATCTAACTACAGGCGTAGTTTTTCACCCAGTGCTCAGCTGCGGTTTGTCGGCTTTGGCCTGCATGTTTCTGTAAGCGGCGTCGTTCAATACCTGGAACTCGTGGTAGCTGGGCTGGATGATGTTGGGCAGGCGCTCCACAGCACTGAGCTGCTCTGAGGGAATCTCCCCCTCACACACATTCTGACAACACAGTTACACAGTCAGATATATGGCATCACTGCATGCAAATAAATAAATAAATAAATAAATAAATAAATAAAACAGTTTTGTATATCACTATTGAGATGTAAATCATTTCACTGTACAAGGTGAAGAGTCTAAAACTGGGCGGTGGGGGACCAAGCCAGGGAGATGAGATCAGGTAAGTGGGGGAGGGGTCAGATGAGCCGGATAGGACCAGGTAAGGGAGACAAGATTAAGTGAGTGGGGGCGGAGCCAGACAAGTGGGGTGGGACCAAGTAAAGGATACGACATTAGGGGATTAGGAGATAAACTGGGAGGGACCAATTAGGGAGATGAGATCAGATGAGTGGGGGCGGAGCCAGACTAGTGGGGTGGGACCAGGTAAGTAGGATAGAACCAGGTGACAGAAGGAGGGCGTACCGTGTCTTTGAGGTGCTGCAGGACATGCAGGTAGAACCTGAAGAGCAGGCTGAGGGTCAGAGACCTGCGGAACATCACTTTACCCCCCGGAGCAGACGCCCCTAGAGTGACCTCATCAACGAGAGCCCTGTACGCGTCACTCAACGTCGCCTCGTTCCACGGCCTGCCACAAAACACACACAAACAAGCCGAAAGAAGCAGAATAAAAGTCCCCCGTGTGCCTGGAAACGCTGTGTACGTCTGTCCAGTACACAGCAAATCCACGTTACCGTCGTGTTCCTCTGACAGAGTCTCTGATATTATTGTTGTTACTGTGTCGTCAGGCTGGTTTACCTGCCGATGACCTGCTGGACGGTCCTCTCTGCGCTGACCGTGCAGGGTCCCACTCCCCCGTAATAAACACTCATCTCCTTCACCACATTCGAACCCTCTTCAAACCACACGCGCAGGCCGGCGTTCACCGTGGCCAGAGCGTTCTCCTTACGGGGAGCGTGACGGAACGCCCGAACGACCTCACCCTGCAGGACGAGAGGACGGGGTCATCCCAAACACACTAGCGTGCAAGACTCTTATATACACACGACTTTCACCAGCACAGAGATTCTGATTCTTTACAGTAGAAACCTCACCTTTCTGGACACTGGGATGAAAACGGACAGCACAATCTCGTCCGGTTTCAGAACCGTCTTTCCAAAGCCCACAAAGAAATCCTTATCCAGAGGAACTTCCCGTTTTCCCTCTGGAATCACACACAAATGATCAGCATTACCTGGGAATGACGCACCATAACAGAGTAATCAAGGGAATAAATATCAGTAGAATTTGCATAAAAGCATCAAACTCCATAAATCTGCATGAACGGAACTGCAGTGAAGGATTCAAAGGAAAACAAACATTCCATCTCTGAACAAAAGCCCCAAAACCGGAGAAGGAAAAATTAGGAAGACTTGAGCTTTTAATGGAAATGAGTGCAAAAAGACGTTTTTGTAAAAAAATAATAAATAGAGAAAAACGGAGACGGAAGGTTTTGCCCTACAGCATCAACATATTAACTGTGCTCGTTTGTCTTTATGCTCTGTGATCTAACGGCATCAGTTATACATGAAAAGCGTCGCCACATTAAACCGACGCCACTGCTCTCTTATCGTCTGATTGTACTGCTTATTAAATGCTTTATGCAGAGCTTACGCACGTTATGAAGTGCTGATGTAAGCAGGCTTCAGGTAAAGTGTCACTGAATTAAGAGACAAACGGGGCAAATTGTGTATAATAGAAATACAGAACTCAGTCAAATGAACTGGGAAATAACAGTGAGCGCCTCATTCACCTCTGGACTGCAGCACTACGGAGCATCTACCAGCAGCTAGAACAGGATTCAGATCGGAGTTTGGATACGCGCTCGCAATGTTACCACCCAGAGTCTGTAAACACAGACAGAGACACAGACAGAGACACAAAGACACAGACAGAGACACAGACAGAGACACAGACAGAGACACAAAGACACAGACAGAGACACAGACAGAGACACAGACAGAGACACAGACAAACACAGAGACACAGACAGAGACACAGACAGAGACAGACAGACAGAGACACAGACACAGAGACACAGACAGACAGAGACACAGACAGAGACACAAAGACACAGACAGAAACACAGACAGAGACACAGACAGACAGAGACACAGACAGAGACACAGACACAGACAGAAACACAGACAGAAACACAGACAGAGACACAGACAGAAACACAGATAGAGACACAGACAGAGACACAGACAGAGACACAAACACAGACAGAGACACAGACAGAGACACAAAGACACAAACACAGACAGAGACACAGACAGAGACACAGACAGACAGAGACACAGACAGAAACTCATGAACGTGAAATTCTCTGTGAAAAGGTAACGGTAAGAATTAGTGATTTATGGGCGTAAGTTTTCTGTATAATCAAAGTCAATATTTTACAGTAATTAACTGAATATTGTGTTTACAATTATTTACTGTTAATTTACAGAACTTTACTGTAAACTCGGCTGCTGGTATATTACTGTAAATTGCGTTGTCTGGTATGTTACTCTGTAAATGCCCAATCTTTTACAGTACGATCCTGTAAAATAACAAACCAGTATATTACTGTGCCATAAATACTGTAAATTTACAGCATTTTGGTTCCAAAAATGTCCTAAAAATTCAGTCCTGCTGAACAGAAATCACTAAAACCACTGAATTTTCTGGTGTCCAATTTTCACTGTGTAACATCCTCGCTCTGTTTCCGTCTGTTTGCATTTGTCCGTCTATCCATGTGCTTCTGTTTCATTGGCCTGCTGCTCTGTGGCTCCGCCCTTTTTTTTGTTACTTAACTCGCCTGTGTTGTATCACTAGTCCATGTGTCCAGCTCTGTTCAGTGTATGTAAACCCCTCCGGTCCGCCTTGTTCTTGCCGGGAACTGCGTGGATTTCTTGGATAGTTTCTTGTCTTTTCCCGTTTAGTTTCGTTTTCTCAGTTTGTCAGTCTCTAATTTTCTGTTTCTTGTTCTTGGTCAGGACATCTCAGCCATGCTGGGACCCTCTAATTAACCTGTAACCTGGACTTTAATGTAAGACACTCACACTTGCGTCCTGCCTCCACGCCTACCTGGTTACCAGAGTTGCAGCAATATGATGCCGTATCAGCACTGATGCCGATACTGGTGCTTGACGCCGTATAAAGGCAATAGAAGTGGGTGATTACTGTTTGGAATTCTATGTAAGCCATTGGTTTCACTGATATGTCACAAATACACAACATAGAGCTGCATGAAAACAGCATAAAACACACCAGTGGCAGCTCCTCACCTCAACAGCTGACTCGCTTCTTTCAGTGATCTGTACCCTCGCCCTGTAATCATTGGCCCTGGATGCGTCTTGCTCTGTTAACTGCCCTGAAACCCACTGGTTAAAATTCACTGAACAATGAGTTACTGTTAGTCCCGGCTGTTAGTGAGGGACTGAACATTAGAGAGACATGTGGAAGAAACCACCACTGAGGTAATCCTGAGGTAATCTTTAGCTTTGGTTTAGCCTTTAGCATAGCAGCCCACTAGCCGGGCCTGCTTGTCCATTCACCCCACCTGTGATGCGCCTTTTCAGAACCCGATTTGAACCAGAAACTGGCCTGCGTGTCAAACGCTGTGCACAAAACTGAAGGCAGCTGTCTTGATGCCTTGGTGCCTCATAAGTCAGTGCCTCAGAAGGCAGCACTGTGATGAACGTACGTGCGAAGGAATCGCGTCTGAGATGTGCGTCGCAGGTTTATCTGCGTGTCATTCAGTTCTGTTTTAACTGCTTTACACAAACATATTTTACATTCATATGTTAAACATCACTCTTATAATCATTTACATTTACGGCATTACATTTACATAATCAACAGCCTTAGGCATCTAAAGTTGTTAGATTATACATTAAAACATGACGATTACAGGTAAATGCTTTATTAATGATAGAGGACACAGTTTGGACTAAAATGAAACTTTTAAAAAGTCAAACTGCATGAATATCAAGACTAATATGCTAATAAGGTTAGACAGAGTTAGTGTGGGTGTCGGTACTCAGTATCGGCCGGTACTCGAGGATCAGGTATCGGTATCGGAAGAGAGACGGTGGTATTGGTGCATCACTACTGGTCACACACTAAAGCTATTCTGCTGTTGTGTTGGGTTGATATCACAGTGTGAAGGATTCTAATGGTGTTCTGGGACTGATTCCAGATGCATGTGGTTTCCTAATGGGATCTAATGGCGTCCTACAGGAAACTAGTGGTCTCAGTGGAAACCATTCAGCAGGGAATGAAATAAACGAAGGCTGGTCTCTGCCTTTTGGACTCTACTGTGTGTGTATGTGTGAAAGACTCACAGCAACGTTGCGGATCTGCTCTCCTGCGACGTGGCTCAGCTGCTCCAGCAGCGCTGCGAGTGTCTGTGTGTGTTCAGCAGGGAGAGAACACACACACTTCTCCAACACACTCCGCACGGTGGACAGACTAGAGCCCGCTCCAATACACACACCTGCAACACACACACACACGCAGAGTCTGGCACTGATACGAGATTGATGGAGGTTGGGTTGGTCATCCTCTCGTCCTTCATCAGTGGTCACAGGACGCCGCCCACAGGACGCCGCCCACAGGACGCTGCCCAGATTGACTATGAGAGTGACCCACTACCCAAACAGTACCTGCTCTGTGAGGGTCCATGGGGGTCCTGACCACTGAAGAACAGGGTAACAGAGTATCAGAGCAACAGATGGACTACAGTCTGTAACTGTGCTACTGGGTCTATACGGTCAGTGGAGCCGATAAAGTGGACAGCGCCAACCCAAAACGCCTTCCCACCTCCCTTAGTGTTCTGGACACTTACCTTCCGGCTTCTCCGTGACCTCAAACAGCTCCCGCACACGAAAGCCTGATATGATTATGGGATGGATGACGCCTTTAAACTTTATGTCCAGCCCTGATAAAAACATCAGACAGTAAAATCAGGACAGCAGGTCAATCAGTTCATCAGCTGTTATAACAGGTCACGGCATCTAATTCACCACCGTTTAAGACTTCACCACAAACAACAGTGCAGTTTCACTAACATTCACACTTTCTCACGTTTCAGACTCCTCGAGACCACCGGTGGTCCCAAACCCACTCGGTCATGTTCTTCATAACGTTCATACTCCATAAGCTCCATTCAGAAGCTGGGCGTCGTGTGAGGCTGTAGCTCTTCTCTCCAGTCTAATAGACGGTGATGTCATTTTAAACCCTTATAATAAAAGAAGCTGAACTTTGTTTTTCTACTGAAAGTCGACCTGTTTTTCCCCAAATCTGGGCTCTAAACTATAAACAGACGGAGTCTCTTCAGTGATCTGCTCTGGAAACATCACTTTTAGAAAACAACAAGATTTTTGGCTCTCAGCAGTGAATCGTGAGCGTGTAGTGATATGTGGAGATCATAAAACACACGTTCTGCTCATTTGAAGTTTTACAAAAAAATGAATAAATAAATAAAATAAATAAATAATTACATTTATTTCCTGCAGTTACTGAATAATTAGCCTCATGACTTGATTATGTAAATTCAGGTGGACAAACCAAAATATACCCGGGTGTATAAGAGGTGAAAGTGAGGCAGGGTTGCCAGGTGTCCAGGTTTGGACCGGACAGTCTGGCTTTAAGGATCATGTGGGTAGGAGTTTAAAATTTCTCTCAAACTGCATGAACTTTAATAAATATCACGTCAAACGTTGATGCACATTTTATGACATACGTGTGTTTTCTGTAGAGGATGTGGCAACATATCAACAAAACATGGAAACGTCTGTGGATGCGCTTCCTTCCTCCATCAGCCGTCAGGAGCCGCCGAGCTGGCAGCTCAAAGCTCAGTGAGGTAAAAATACCTAGATTAGTGTTGCCCATGACGACGGGGGCTTGTGGGTGTTGACTCTTCAGCTGGAGCAGCTCATCCAGAGAGATGGGGGAGATCCAGGTCATCCTCTCCCCCCGAAACGTCTGAGTGGCTCGCTCCTCCGACTCGGCCATTCTCTACACAGAGTCGCCCACAGATTAAACTGCTACATCACATAAAAGCGCCAGAGCGTCTTAAAACTGCCTTTTACGTTTCATTTCTTTAGATTTTCCACTATTTTACCTTCATTTATATCCCACATTGTTTATGACCGTTTTCAGCAGATTTCAGCTTTAAACTCCATTCATGGTGGAGGGATACATGATATGCAGGGTGTTATGAGGCAAAATTGTCCCTAATAAAACTTCTTATTTCATATTTTCCACTGTTTTCCCATCATCAACATTCCATATAAATTCAGAAGACTCGTGTCTTCATGACTAGAACTCAGATATGGACATTTTATTTACCATCCAGAACCACCAGAGAACCGACACGAGTCTTCTGAGCTTATACGGAATGTTGTTGAGGGAAAATAGTGGAATATCTGGAATAATACGATTTCTTTAGGGACTATTTTGCTGCACACTTTAAAGTGTTTGAGTACACTTGGAGAAAAGGAACTACCCCTTTAGTTTTCCTCACACTACCGTTACACGGTGGGGTTTTTCATTAACTCCTTTAAAGTCTTACTATCAGCTCTGGGGGGAAGATGAGCTCCTGTGTGGGGTCCAGAGGTAGAAGCTTCTCTTTCCCAGACGTCTCCGTCTGACCCTGAGAGACCAGACAAAGCAAACACTTCACTCACAAATTTAACCGATAACCTCGGCTGGACTTTCAGTCCTTGTGGCAGTGAAATGCCAGTGATTGGCCGATGAGCAGGAAGACGAATCAAATCCACAACATCAGAGTCTTTACAGTGAAACGCGCGACACGTGCAGCTCATATCAGTAAAAACCTGGAAAAAGGGCTAAAAGCCTAAACAAAGAGTCCGAACCAGGTAATAATCATCTGAATAGGCCACTGACCCGAGATGACCCGAAAATAATCTTACATTCTCCGCAGGTTCCAAAGGTCCGTTTCCATTGGCCGCGCAGCCGGCACTGCCGTTCACCCGGCAACAGTTTTCACTCTGCAGAGAGAACAAACAGATTAAAGGGCCAAAACAAGAAAAAACGAATTTTGATCACTTTTTTGATGTGAAATGTAAACATTGTTAAAGGATCAAAGCGTCACTTCCCCAGAACGTTCCGTCCATATATAGACCTGGAGTTTCCCCGTTATCTGATTACTGTCTGACTCATGTAGACCTGGAGTTTCCCCATTATCTGATTACTGTCTGACTCATGTAGACCTGGAGTTTCCCCATTATCTGATTACTGTCTGACTCATGTAGACCTGGAGTTTCCCCATTATCTGATTACTGTCTGACTCATGTAGACCTGGAGTTTCCCCATTATCTGATTACTGTCTGACTTATGTAGACCTGGAGTTGTCCCAGTATCTGATTACTGTCTGACTCCTTTAGACCTGGAGTTGCCCCATTATCTGATTACTGTCTGACTCAGGTAGACCTGGAGTTTCTCCATTATCTGATTACTGTCTGACTCATGTAGACCTGGAGTTTCCCCATTATCTGATTACTGTCTGACTCATGTAGACGTGGAGTTTCCTCATCATCTGATTACTGTCTGACTCCTGTAGAGCTGGAGTTTCCCCATTATCTGATTACTGTCTGACCAATGTAGACCTGGAGGTTCCCCATTATCTGATTACTGTCTGACTCATGTAGACCTGGAGTTTCCCCATTATCTGATTACTGTCTGACTCATGTAGACCAGGGGTTTCTCCATTATCTGATTACTGTCTGACTCATGTAGACCTGGAGTTTCCCCATTATCTGATTACTTTCTGACTCATGTAGACCTGGAATTTCCCCGTTATCTGATTACTGTCTGACTCATGTAGACCTGGAGTTTCCCTGTTATCTGATTACTGTCTGACTCATGTAGACCTGGAGTTTCCCCATTATCTGATTACTGTCTGACTCATGTAGACCTGGAGTTTCCCCATTATCTGATTACTGTCTGACTTATGTAGACCTGGAGTTTCCCCATTATCTGATTACTGTCTGACTCATGTAGACCTGGAGTTGCCCCATTATCTGATTACTGTCTGACTCATGTAGACCTGGAGTTTCCCCATTATCTGATTACTGTCTGACTTATGTAGACCTGGAATTGTCCCAGAATCTGATTACTGTCTGACTCCTGTAGACCTGGAGTTGCCCCATTATCTGATTACTGTCTGACTCATGTAGACCTGGAGTTTCCCCATTATCTGATTACTGTCTGACTTATGTAGACCTGGAGTTTCCCCATTATCTGATTACTGTCTGACTCATGTAGACCTGGAGTTGCCCCATTATCTGATTACTGTCTGACTCAGGTAGACCTGGAGTTTCTCCATTATCTGATTACTGTCTGACTCATGTAGACCTGGAGTTTCCCCATTATCTGATTACTGTCTGACTCATGTAGACGTGGAGTTTCCTCATCATCTGATTACTGTCTGACTCCTGTAGAGCTGGAGTTTCCCCATTATCTGATTACTGTCTGACCAATGTAGACCTGGAGGTTCCCCATTATCTGATTACTGTCTGACTCATGTAGACCTGGAGTTTCCCCATTATCTGATTACTGTCTGACTCATGTAGACCAGGGGTTTCTCCATTATCTGATTACTGTCTGACTCATGTAGACCTGGAGTTTCCCCATTATCTGATTACTTTCTGACTCATGTAGACCTGGAATTTCCCCGTTATCTGATTACTGTCTGACTCATGTAGACCTGGAGTTTCCCTGTTATCTGATTACTGTCTGACTCATGTAGACCTGGAGTTTCCCCATTATCTGATTACTGTCTGACTCATGTAGACCTGGAGTTTCCCCATTATCTGATTACTGTCTGACTTATGTAGACCTGGAGTTTCCCCATTATCTGATTACTGTCTGACTCATGTAGACCTGGAGTTGCCCCATTATCTGATTACTGTCTGACTCATGTAGACCTGGAGTTTCCCCATTATCTGATTACTGTCTGACTTATGTAGACCTGGAGTTTCCCCATTATCTGATTACTGTCTGACTCATGCAGACCTGGAGTTGCCCCATTATCTGATTACTGTCTGACTCATGTAGACCTGGAGTTTCCCCATTATCTGATTACTGTCTGACTTATGTAGACCTGGAATTGTCCCAGTATCTGATTACTGTCTGACTCCTGTAGACCTGGAGTTGCCCCATTATCTGATTACTGTCTGACTCAGGTAGACCTGGAGTTTCTCCATTATCTGATTACTGTCTGACTCATGTAGACCTGGAGTTTCCCCATTATCTGATTACTGTCTGACTCATGTAGACCTGGAGTTTCCCCATTATCTGATTACTGTCTGACTTATGTAGACCTGGAGTTTCCCCATTATCTGATTACTGTCTGACTCATGTAGACCTGGAGTTTCCCCATTATCTGATTACTGTCTGACTCATGTAGACCTGGAGTTTCCCCATTATCTGATTACTGTCTGACTTATGTAGACCTGGAATTGTCCCAGAATCTGATTACTGTCTGACTCCTGTAGACCTGGAGTTGCCCCATTATCTGATTACTGTCTGACTCATGTAGACCTGGAGTTTCCCCATTATCTGATTACTGTCTGACTTATGTAGACCTGGAGTTTCCCCATTATCTGATTACTGTCTGACTCATGTAGACCTGGAGTTGCCCCATTATCTGATTACTGTCTGACTCATGTAGACCTGGAGTTTCCCCATTATCTGATTACTGTCTGACTTATGTAGACCTGGAATTGTCCCAGTATCTGATTACTGTCTGACTCCTGTAGACCTGGAGTTGCCCCATTATCTGATTACTGTCTGACTCAGGTAGACCTGGAGTTTCTCCATTATCTGATTACTGTCTGACTCATGTAGACCTGGAGTTTCCCCATTATCTGATTACTGTCTGACTCATGTAGACCTGGAGTTTCCCCATTATCTGATTACTGTCTGACTTATGTAGACCTGGAGTTTCCCCATTATCTGATTACTGTCTGACTCATGTAGACCTGGAGTTGCCCCATTATCTGATTACTGTCTGACTCATGTAGACCTGGAGTTTCCCCATTATCTGATTACTGTCTGACTTATGTAGACCTGGAATTGTCCCAGAATCTGATTACTGTCTGACTCCTGTAGACCTGGAGTTTCCCCATTATCTGATTACTGTCTGACTCATGTAGACCTGGAGTTTCCCCATTATCTGATTACTGTCTGACTTATGTAGACCTGGAGTTTCCCCATTATCTGATTACTGTCTGACTCATGTAGACCTGGAGTTGCCCCATTATCTGATTACTGTCTGACTCATGTAGACCTGGAGTTTCCCCATTATCTGATTACTGTCTGACTTATGTAGACCTGGAATTGTCCCAGTATCTGATTACTGTCTGACTCCTGTAGACCTGGAGTTGCCCCATTATCTGATTACTGTCTGACTCAGGTAGACCTGGAGTTTCTCCATTATCTGATTACTGTCTGACTCATGTAGACCTGGAGTTTCCCCATTATCTGATTACTGTCTGACTCATGTAGACGTGGAGTTTCCTCATCATCTGATTACTGTCTGACTCCTGTAGAGCTGGAGTTTCCCCATTATCTGATTACTGTCTGACTAATGTAGACCTGGAGTTTCCCCATTATCTGATTACTTTCTGACTCATGTAGACCTGGAGTTTCCCCATTATCTGATTATTGTCTGACTCCTGTAGACCTGGAGTTTCCCCCGTTATCTGATTACTGTCTGACTCATGTAGACCTGGAGTTTCCCCATTATCTGATTACTGTCTGACTCCTGTAGACCTGGAGTTTCCCCATTATCTGATTACTGTCTGACTCCTGTAAACCTGGAGTTCCCCCACTATCTGATTACTGTCTGACTCCT
Organism: Pygocentrus nattereri; assembly: GCF_015220715.1. Lineage (NCBI taxonomy): Eukaryota > Metazoa > Chordata > Actinopteri > Characiformes > Serrasalmidae > Pygocentrus > Pygocentrus nattereri. Next base: position 2,114,853 of record NC_051235.1, on the reverse strand, counting down.
GTAGACCTGGAGTTTCCCTGTTATCTGATTACTGTCTGACTCATGTAGACCTGGAGTTTCCCCATTACCTGATTACTGTCTGACTCATGTAGACCTGGAGTTTCCCTGTTATCTGATTACTGTCTGACTCATGTAGACCTGGAGTTTCCCCATTATCTGATTACTGTCTGACTCATGTAGACCTGGAGTTTCCCCATTATCTGATTATTGTCTGACTCCTGTAGACCTGGAGTTTCCCCCGTTATCTGATTACTGTCTGACTCATGTAGACCTGGAGTTTCCCCATTATCTGATTACTGTCTGACTCCTGTAGACCTGGAGTTTCCCCATTATCTGATTACTGTCTGACTCCTGTAGACCTGGAGTTTCCCCATTATCTGATTACTTTCTGACTCATGTAGAAACGGAGTTTCCCCATTACCTGATTATTGTCTGACTCCTTTAGACCTGGAGTTTCCCCCGTTATCTGATTACTTTCTGACTCCTGTAGACCTGGAGTTCCCCCATTACCTGATTACTGTCTGACTCATGTAGACCTGGAGTTTCCCCATTATCTGATTATTGTCTGACTCAGGTAGACCTGGAGTTTCCCCATTATCTGATTACTTTCTGACTCATGTAGACCTGGAGTTTCCCCATTATCTGATTATTGTCTGACTCCTGTAGACCTGGAGTTTCCCCCGTTATCTGATTACTGTCTGACTCATGTAGACCTGGAGTTTCCCCATTATCTGATTACTGTCTGACTCCTGTAGACCTGGAGTTTCCCCATTATCTGATTACTTTTTGACTCATGTAGACCTGGAGTTTCCCCATTACCTGATTATTGTCTGACTCCTGTAGACCTGGAGTTTCCCCCGTTATCTGATTACTTTCTGACTCCTGTAGACCTGGAGTTCCCCCACTATCTGATTACTGTCTGACTCCTGTAGACCTGGAGTTTCCCCGTTATCTGATTACTGTCTGACTCATGTAGACCTGGAGTTTCCCCATTATCTGATTACTGTCTGACTCATGTAGACCTGGAGTTTCCCTGTTATCTGATTACTGTCTGACTCATGTAGACCTGGAGTTTCCCCATTATCTGATTACTGTCTGACTCATGTAGACCTGGAGTTTCCCCATTATCTGATTATTGTCTGACTCCTGTAGACCTGGAGTTTCCCCCGTTATCTGATTACTGTCTGACTCATGTAGACCTGGAGTTTCCCCATTATCTGATTACTGTCTGACTCCTGTAGACCTGGAGTTCCCCCACTATCTGATTACTGTCTGACTCCTGTAGACCTGGAGTTTCCCTGTTATCTGATTACTGTCTGACTCATGTAGACCTGGAGTTTCCCCATTATCTGATTATTGTCTGACTCAGGTAGACCTGGAGTTTCCCCATTATCTGATTACTTTCTGACTCATGTAGACCTGGAGTTTCCCCATTATCTGATTATTGTCTGACTCCTGTAGACCTGGAGTTTCCCCCGTTATCTGATTACTGTCTGACTCATGTAGACCTGGAGTTTCCCCATTATCTGATTACTGTCTGACTCCTGTAGACCTGGAGTTTCCCCATTATCTGATTACTTTTTGACTCATGTAGACCTGGAGTTTCCCCATTACCTGATTATTGTCTGACTCCTGTAGACCTGGAGTTTCCCCCGTTATCTGATTACTTTCTGACTCCTGTAGACCTGGAGTTCCCCCACTATCTGATTACTGTCTGACTCCTGTAGACCTGGAGTTTCCCCGTTATCTGATTACTGTCTGACTCATGTAGACCTGGAGTTTCCCCATTATCTGATTACTGTCTGACTCATGTAGACCTGGAGTTTCCCTGTTATCTGATTACTGTCTGACTCATGTAGACCTGGAGTTTCCCCATTATCTGATTACTGTCTGACTCATGTAGACCTGGAGTTTCCCCATTATCTGATTATTGTCTGACTCCTGTAGACCTGGAGTTTCCCCCGTTATCTGATTACTGTCTGACTCATGTAGACCTGGAGTTTCCCCATTATCTGATTACTGTCTGACTCCTGTACACCTGGAGTTTCCCCATTATCTGATTACTTTTTGACTCATGTAGACCTGGAGTTCCCCCACTATCTGATTACTGTCTGACTCCTGTAGACCTGGAGTTTCCCTGTTATCTGATTACTGTCTGACTCATGTAGACCTGGAGTTTCCCCATTATCTGATTACTGTCTGACTCATGTAGACCTGGAGTTTCCCTGTTATCTGATTACTGTCTGACTCATGTAGACCTGGAGTTTCCCCATTATCTGATTACTGTCTGACTCATGTAGACCTGGAGTTTCCCCATTATCTGATTATTGTCTGACTCCTGTAGACCTGGAGTTTCCCCCGTTATCTGATTACTGTCTGACTCATGTAGACCTGGAGTTTCCCCATTATCTGATTACTGTCTGACTCCTGTAGACCTGGAGTTTCCCCATTATCTGATTACTGTCTGACTCCTGTAGACCTGGAGTTTCCCCATTATCTGATTACTTTCTGACTCATGTAGACCTGGAGTTTCCCCATTACCTGATTATTGTCTGACTCCTTTAGACCTGGAGTTTCCCCCGTTATCTGATTACTTTCTGACTCCTGTAGACCTGGAGTTCCCCCATTACCTGATTACTGTCTGACTCATGTAGACCTGGAGTTTCCCCATTATCTGATTATTGTCTGACTCAGGTAGACCTGGAGTTTCCCCATTATCTGATTACTTTCTGACTCATGTAGACCTGGAGTTTCCCCATTATCTGATTATTGTCTGACTCCTGTAGACCTGGAGTTTCCCCCGTTATCTGATTACTGTCTGACTCATGTAGACCTGGAGTTTCCCCATTATCTGATTACTGTCTGACTCCTGTAGACCTGGAGTTTCCCCATTATCTGATTACTTTTTGACTCATGTAGACCTGGAGTTTCCCCATTACCTGATTATTGTCTGACTCCTGTAGACCTGGAGTTTCCCCCGTTATCTGATTACTTTCTGACTCCTGTAGACCTGGAGTTCCCCCACTATCTGATTACTGTCTGACTCCTGTAGACCTGGAGTTTCCCCGTTATCTGATTACTGTCTGACTCATGTAGACCTGGAGTTTCCCCATTATCTGATTACTGTCTGACTCATGTAGACCTGGAGTTTCCCTGTTATCTGATTACTGTCTGACTCATGTAGACCTGGAGTTTCCCCATTATCTGATTACTGTCTGACTCATGTAGACCTGGAGTTTCCCCATTATCTGATTATTGTCTGACTCCTGTAGACCTGGAGTTTCCCCCGTTATCTGATTACTGTCTGACTCATGTAGACCTGGAGTTTCCCCATTATCTGATTACTGTCTGACTCCTGTAGACCTGGAGTTTCCCCATTATCTGATTACTGTCTGACTCCTGTAGACCTGGAGTTTCCCCATTATCTGATTACTGTCTGACTCATGTAGACCTGGAGTTTCCCCATTACCTGATTATTGTCTGACTCCTTTAGACCTGGAGTTTCCCCCGTTATCTGATTACTTTCTGACTCCTGTAGACCTGGAGTTCCCCCACTATCTGATTACTGTCTGACTCCTGTAGACCTGGAGTTTCCCCGTTATCTGATTACTGTCTGACTCATGTAGACCTGGAGTTTCCCCATTATCTGATTACTTTCTGACTCATGTAGACCTGGAGTTTCCCCGTTATCTGATTACTGTCTGACTCATGTAGACCTGGAGTTTCCCCGTTATCTGATTACTGTCTGACTCATGTAGACCTGGAGTTTCCCTATTATCTGATTATTGTCTGACTCCTGTAGACCTGGAGTTTCCCCCGTTATCTGATTACTGTCTGACTCCTGTAGAGCTGGAGTTTCCCCATTATCTGATTACAGTCTGACTCCTGTAGACCTGGAGTTTCCCCATTATCTGATTACTGTCTGACTCCTGTAGACCTGGAGTTTCCCCATTATCTGATTACTTTTTGACTCATGTAGACCTGGAGTTTCCCCATTACCTGATTATTGTCTGACTCCTGTAGACCTGGAGTATCCCCCGTTATCTGATTACTTTCTGACTCCTGTAGACCTGGAGTTCCCCCACTATCTGATAACTGTCTGATTCATGTAGACCTGGAGTTTCCCCATTATCTGATTACTGTCTGACTCATGTAGACCTGGAGTTTCCATGTTATCTGATTACTGTCTGACTCATGTAGACCTGGAGTTTCCCCATTATCTGATTACTGTCTGACTCATGTAGACCTGGAGTTTCCCCATTATCTGATCACTGTCTGACTCATGTAGACCTGGAGTTTCTCCATTATCTGATTACTGTCTGACTCATGTAGACCTGGAGTTTCCCCATTATCTGATTACTGTCTGACTCATGTAGACCTGGAGTTTCCCCATTATCTGATTACTGTCTGACTCATGTAGACCTGGAGTTTCTCCATTATCTGATTACTGTCTGACTCATGTAGACCTGGAGTTTCCCCATTATCTGATTACTGTCTGACTCATGTAGACCTGGAGTTCCCCCACTATCTGATTACTGTCTGACTCCTGTAGACCTGGAGTTTCCCCGTTATCTGATTACTGTCTGACTCATGTAGACCTGGAGTTTCCCCATTATCTGATTACTGTCTGACTCATGTAGACCTGGAGTTTCCCTGTTATCTGATTACTGTCTGACTCATGTAGACCTGGAGTTTCCCCGTTATCTGATTACTGTCTGACTCATGTAGACCTGGAGTTTCCCCATTATCTGATTACTGTCTGACTCATGTAGACCTGGAGTTTCCCCCGTTATCTGATTACTGTCTGACTCATGTAGACCTGGAGTTTCCCCATTATCTGATTACTGTCTGACTCCTGTAGACCTGGAGTTTCCCCATTATCTGATTACTGTCTGGCTCATGTAGACCTGGAGTTTCCCCATTATCTGATTACTTTTTGACTCATGTAGACCTGGAGTTTCCCCATTACCTGATTATTGTCTGACTCCTGTAGACCTGGAGTTTCCCCCGTTATCTGATTACTTTCTGACTCCTGTAGACCTGGAGTTTCACCACTATCTGATTACTGTCTGACTCCTGTAGACCTGGAGTTTCCCCGTTATCTGATTACTGTCTGACTCATGTAGACCTGGAGTTTCCCCATTATCTGATTATTGTCTGACTCCTGTAGACCTGGAGTTTCCCCCGTTATCTGATTACTGTCTGACTCCTGTAGAGCTGGAGTTTCCCCATTATCTGATTACAGTCTGACTCCTGTAGACCTGGAGTTTCCCCATTATCTGATTACTGTCTGACTCCTGTAGACCTGGAGTTTCCCCATTATCTGATTACTTTTTGACTCATGTAGACCTGGAGTTTCCCCATTACCTGATTATTGTCTGACTCCTGTAGACCTGGAGTATCCCCCGTTATCTGATTACTTTCTGACTCCTGTAGACCTGGAGTTCCCCCACTATCTGATAACTGTCTGACTCATGTAGACCTGGAGTTTCCCCATTATCTGATTACTGTCTGACTCATGTAGACCTGGAGTTTCCCTGTTATCTGATTACTGTCTGACTCATGTAGACCTGGAGTTTCCCCATTATCTGATCACTGTCTGACTCATGTAGACCTGGAGTTTCCCTGTTATCTGATTACTGTCTGACTCATGTAGACCTGGAGTTTCCCCATTATCTGATTACTGTCTGACTCATGTAGACCTGGAGTTTCCCCATTATCTGATTATTGTCTGACTCCTGTAGACCTGGAGTTTCCCCATTATCTGATTACTGTCTGACTCATGTACACAGAACGGTTCTAGACTTTCTCCCACTGCATGATGGAACCCGGAGATGAAGGAGCTGATCACCTCACAGAAAGTCCGATAGCCTTCGATAATGGGCCGATACCCGGTACACCTGCACAGGTTACCTACACAAACAAAGCAGCCTGTTATAAATAGCTTATTACAACCTATAGACAACAAGAGGAGGAGGAGCTGATTGGTTAGTGTTACTGCTACTGAGAGCTGATTCGTTAGCGTTACTGCTACTGAGAGCTGATTGGTTAGTGTTACTGCTACTGAGAGCTGATTGGTTAGAGTTACTGCTACTGAAAGCTGATTGGTTAGTGTTACTGCTACTGAGAGCTGATTGGTTAGAGTTACTGCTACTGAGAGCTGATTGGTTAGTGTTACTGCTACTGAGAGCTGATTGGTTAGAGTTACTGCTACTGAGAGCTCATTTGGTTAGAGTTACTGCTACTGAGAGCTGATTGGTTAGTGTTACTGCTACTGAGAGCTGATTGGTTAGAGTTACTGCTCCCGAGAGCTGATTGGTCAGTGTTCCTGCTACTGAGAGCTGATTGGTCAGTGTTCCTGCTAGGGACCTAAAGCAGTGTGTAAGTGTCTGTTTTACCCCCCAGAGTCTCTCTGATCTCCTCCATGGTGGGCTGTGGTTTGTTCCTCAGCAGTGTGTAGATGGACATCACCATCCCAGGAGTACAGAAGCCGCACTGAGAGCCGTGAGCCTTCGCTATTCGCTCCTGAACATGGACACACAGATACGGCTACAGCGAGACTCGGACAGCTGGACAGGCAGCTCATCCGAGCCAATTTAACCAATCAGGCCACCAATTATGATGATGTCATCAATTCTTAGCTAAATTAGAGTTTGATAAACTCTCCTTTAAAGCCTGAGCATTGAAAATAAAGCCTGAAGTGAATTTACTGCTCCAGATCGAAACGACCGGCTTACGAGAAAAACATTAAAGTTCTGTGGATTTTATTCTTTTGTCCTGTTTTACGAAACAAAACGCTGCAGGTGTTTGTAGCACCATCTGGATCTGTTAAACCACCATTGAAGTAATCCAGGTAAAAATGACTGATCAGGAGCTTTAATGAGTTTAATAATTATTTAGTCTCTGATAAACTAGAGAGACGACACACACACACACACACACACACACTACATACACACACACAGTACACACACACACATGCAGTACATGCACACAATACACACACACACACACAAAGTACACACACACAGGACCCCCACAGAGCAGGTACTAGCAGCGCTGCTGTGTCTGATCCACTCAGACCAGCGCAACACACACTAACACACCACCACCACCACGTCAGTGTTACTGCAGCGCTGAGAATGACCCACCACCCAAATAGTACCTGCTCTGTGAGGGTCCATGGGGGTCCTGACCACTGAAGAACAGGGTAACAGAGTATCAGAGAAACAGATGGACTACAGTCTGTAGCTGTAGAACTACAGAGTGCAGCTATACAGTAAGTGGAGCTGATAAAGTGGACAGTGAGCGGAGAAACGAGGAGGTGGTCATGATGTTATACCTGATAAGTGTATATATGTAATTCAAAAGCTTTTAATAGAAGACAATGGAGAAATTAATTAATCCAAGCGGTACATCAGCTATTTAAAAAATAAAGTCTGACCGTCGTAGTAAAGCAGATGCCATGGGTCAACATGAACACTGCAGTGGACAGAACACTGTACACTAGTTATTTGGTTCATGTTGTCCCTATTTAAAAACAACACCTGCCAAACAAAGCTTGTGCTGGAAAATCCCTTTAAGACCGTTGTAAATGAAACCATTTGAGTCTCAGTGAGCGGAGACTAATCCAGTGTCCTGCATTATAATCCGGATTACCTGCACAGGGTGTAACCTGGTTTTGGTGCTGCCGATCCCTTCGACGGTGGTGACGGCGGCTCCGTGCAGCTGGCACACGGGCATCAGGCAGGCATTAACAGAGAAGTGACTGCACAGTGAAGGAAACCACAGCTCACTGACCGCCCCTCAGAACTCATTAAAGGGCCTGTATTATAGAAAACTGACCAATCAAACACCTACACGTTTACATACATCCACCTACTTTAGCCCCGCCCACTCACGCTGGCGCTCCAGTTGGCCTGACCGCATGTCTTTGGATAGTGGGAGAAAACCCAGGCCTTTCTTGTGGCGAGGTGACAGCGTCACTCACTGCACCACCTCATTTGGTAAACGTGGTGAATAATTTAATAATCTATTATAATATCGCTGCTGTTGGATCAAAACCTCATATCTCTGATATGGTGACTTCACAGGAGAAGGAAAAAACATACTCTACTTTTAATGTAAGTCAATGGAACCAGACCAAGTAATTCTGGGCCATTTCTTTTGGACCATTCTTCATGAAGTCTACACACAACGTAAAGATCAACAGGCATTTTCAAACTACGTCAAAAACTGAAAAACGGAGATACGAGGTTTTCTTCCGGAAGGGGATCCATCGTGCTCATTTTCAGCGTTCATACTTTTATTTTTGCTCCACTGGAACAGATTTACAGCTTCAACGTCCCAAACACACCTTACGCTCCTCATACTGTTCATCTCTATTCACCCTCGGTCCCAAGCGCTGTTAGAGCTCCTGCGTCTTTAAGCCCCGCCTCCCGATGAGCCCAGTGCTCTACAAGCCCCTCCCTTACGCTGCTGTGGACGCTCTCATGACGGCGTCGTCCGGTAAAGGATACTGTATGTGTTTGGTCTGAGGGTCGTATCTGGACAGCATTACAGTACAGGCTCCACAGCCTCCTCCTCCACAGCCGTACTTACTGCCCGTCAGCCGCACTGCCCAAACGGTCAAGGACCTCAAACACACACTCACAGCCTGCCTGACCTCCTGCAGCCGCACAGGAAAACAACTCATCTCAGATGTGACTCAAAAACCAGCTTTCCCACTACACACGTTTTTAAAGCTGGCCCGTATAATAACGGCCAGTCAAATGAGCCTATAAATATTCATTAATCATTACCGTTAAAATCCAGTCCTGTAAAAACGAAATGACATCACAACAGATTCTGAAAGTCGAGTCTTTAAAACACACAAAAACACATTTTTACAAACACACGTTTCCCCCATAAACACGCTCTACTGCGTTTTAGTCTTCCTCTTTCTCTTCTCTACTTCTTATTCTCTTCTTTTTGACTCTCCATCTCTCCCCCATCACTCTCTCTCTCTCTCTTTATCTACTTTTCATTGCTTCTCTCTCTCTCTTTATCTACTTTTCATTGCTTCTCTCTCTCTCTCTTTATCTACTTTTCATTGCTTCTCTCTCTCTCTTTATCTACTTTTCATTGCTTCTCTCTCTCTCTCTTTATTTACTTTTCATTGCTTCTCTCTCTCTCTCTTTATCTACTTTTCATTGCTTCTCTCTCTCTCTCTTTATCTACTTTTCATTGCTTCTCTCTCTCTCTTTATCTACTTTTCATTGCTTCTCTCTCTCTCTCTTTATCTACTTTTCATTGCTTCTCTCTCTCTCTCTTTATCTACTTTTCATTGCTTCTCTCTCTCTCTTTATCTACTTTTCATTGCTTCTCTCTCTCTCTCTTTATCTACTTTTCATTGCTTCTCTCTCTCTCTCTTTATCTACTTTTCATTGCTTCTCTCTCTCTCTCTTTATCTACTTTTCATTGCTTCTCTCTCTCTCCTTTATCTACTTTTCATTGCTTCTTTCTCTCTATCTACTTTTCAATGCTTCTCTCTTTCTCTCTTTATCTACTTTTCATTGCTTCTCTCTCTCTATCTACTTTTCAATGCTTCTCTCTCTCTCTCTCTCTCTCTCTTTATCTACTTTTCAATGCTTCTCTCTCTCTCTCTCTATCTACTTTTCATTGCTCCTCTCTCTCTATCTACTTTTCATTGCTTCTCTCTCTCTCTCTCTTTATCAACTTTTCATTGCTTCTCTCTCTCTATCTACTTTTCATTGCTTCTCTCTCTCTCTCTCTCTCTTTATCTACATTTCATTGCTTTTCTCTCTCTCTCTCTATCTACTTTTCATTGCTTCTCTCTCTCTCTCTCTATCTACTTTTCATTGCTTCTCTCTCTCTCTTTATTTACCTTTCATTGCTTTTCTCTCTTCCCTTCTCTCTCTCTCTTTCTCTCTCTCCTTTATCTACTTTTGATTGCTTTTCTCTTTTACTCTCTTCCTCTCTCTTTTTCCCCTTTCTTTCATCTACTTTTCATTGCCTTTCTTTCTTTAACTCTCTTCCCTTCTCTCTCTCTCTCTCTCTCTCTCTCTCTCTCTCTCTCTCAGAGGTCAACAGTTCATTCGGCAGTGCACTCATTCACTCCTTCTGTCCATTTCTCTGAAATGACCTCATCTCTCTCCTCGCTCCTAGTCAGACTTCAGAAGAAGCTCCTATCGCTTCCAAAACGAAGCTGAAGGATTTCTCCGAAAGTCTCCTCACAGGAAACCCCTCAGCTGTGAGTCAGGAGCAGCTCCACCGAGGCTGCTCAGAGCTCCTGCTGAGACCCTGCAGCACCACAGCAGGTCCAGCTGAAAGGATACGGCTCTGTCTGAGGAAGCCGAGCAGGGTGGTCTCCGGATCTGCATCGCTCACGGTCACCTGCAGCACAGCAGACCTCACGTTCACATACTTAAGACTTTCTCTCACCTCACAATGAGGAACCAGCGGTGGAGAAGGGCTGACCTTCCACAGCTCCACCGAGGCAGGACATCAGCTGGAGCTCATTAAAGGCGTTTATATACACACAGCTCCTTACCTTCTTCCCATTCACATAAAAAGCCAGAACGTCGCTCCTCTGCTGCTCAGCCATGCTCGAAACTTCCAGCTGGAGCTGCCTTCCCCTGCTTGGGCCTCAAGGAAGCGCACAGAGGCAGTGACCATAGAGAAACGCCCCCTCTGTTAAAAATAAACACCCCTTAAAGGGCCAGTGCAGCCTGACAGAGGCCTTAAAGGGCCCAGTCGACTCAGTGAGATAGTAAAGGGTGACTTCAGAGGCCCCTGCCTTTATTTTAAAAATTAAACACAATAAATATGTGCACGATTATCACCGGTTCAGCAGACGATACTGCTGTACATCATTAGTGTATTAATCACAAATACTTATATTTTCACATGGAGACAACAGTATGGGACCTAAAATGGAACCTTGAGGAACGCAGCAATCCTCGAAATTTCACGATGAATGGATCTTTAGAAATTCTCCCGAAATGAGTTGAAATAAAACCTCCTCACTTTAACTCACATTGCTCTCTACTGTAAAGTTACGATAACTGACAGTATGCAAACAAGCTCTGTTCTGATTGGCTGTGCCACATTCAAAGAGCAATCCCAAATGAAACACTCCTTAAAACATCAGCGTGAGCGGGCGGGGCTGACCTGCTGCAGGCCGAATAGTTGGAGACATTGAAACATGTTGGTTTTCGTGACATCAGTTGAAAGCAGGTCTGTTCAGTTTGATGTGTGGACTGAATTTTAAACATGGTTAGAGACTACATCAAACCCTGTTTCTATAAAAGCTGAAAAAGTTTGATTTTTCATGATGTGGGATTTGTTTTAGACTTTTTTAAATGGGAACATGCTCTAAAGAAAGGAAACCGATCCCTTTTCTTAGCAGGTACTTTCAAAGAATAGGTTTTTAGGCTTAGAACTTTTTAAAAATGTACAGTGTCCATTGGTGTTTTTAATAACTTGTTCCAGAAGTTAAATTAATGAAAAAGGGCTGAAATTTTGAAACTATTATAAACTGTTAATAATAAAGATGTAGCAGAAGATCCTAAAATGATGTCAACATTTTGGGAAAAACATCAAAAAGTACTAATCCTGGTTAAAATGCTTTAATATGGTCCATTAAACACTGAGGACACATCCAGTAACTACAATTATCAGTAAGTTCTAATATTATATCAGCCAATAACAGTGATAAGAAGATGAAACACTTCAGCTACAGAAGAGCTGTGTTCAGTTTCAGTTGTAAATGAGCCACAGTAGCATCTCAGCACTTGTAGAGGGTGTTGATCATCAGGATGTCGATGGCGGGCAGGTCCACTCTGTCCGATAGACAGTGATGCATCAGGAATAGGAGTGATGGTGTCCTGGACTGTTTTATTCTCCTGAAGTCCCATGTTCTCTCTTCATTGCTCTGCTGCTCCACAGTTCCACCTTCTGTTGAAACTGAGTGAAACTCATTATAACACTCAATCTGTCTAATATGTATAAATAGATAGACGAGCCCCTGCATCCACCAGTTATTCTAAAACCTTACTGAATTAGAATGGTTCAGGGTTTGTTTGGTTAAACTCCACTAATGTTCAAGTGTTAGTTGTGTTTACAGTGGGCTTTTATTTTTGGGAATAACTTGAAAGAAAAAAAAGATTTTTCTCCTCGAAAAAATTGCAAAATCCAACAGCAAATACTTTCAATAATATAATAAAACAAAACACAGAAATTTAAAAGTTCCACTTTAAATCATACAAAGGAGAGATTTAAATTTTGAATAAGAGCTTTAATTATTGTAGGTTTTTCACCTTCAGACAAAAAAAAAAAATTCTTGAAACATTTGAAAGAAAACAAAAAAATGTAACTTAAATGTTGGCAATAGATGAAAAAGGCATCCTGATTGATTTAGGACTGAAGACATTAATTTATTTCATCAATTGTTTAAATTTTTTTTTGATGCATCCAGTCATATTTTTCATGCTCCTAATACAATTTGATCCTTGTACATTTCAAAGTTAAAGACAAAATTGAAAATGTATGAAGAAAAAACCTACTTACAAGTCAGCATTTTTTAGTTACACCAAAATTAATTGCACCAATATTCTAAATTTTTCCAAAAGACAGATTATGTTCAAATAAATGTAGATATATCATGAAATGCAGTTAACATAGTGTGTTAATTTTTGCATTGTAACTTACTTTGTTAGTTGTATCTGATTTGACTTTATTTTAAAGGCAAACATAATATTCCACTAATCATCAGTATCTGTTCAATAGCATTCACCACTCTGTAGCCAAGTTTATTTTTAACTGTACATTTTATAGTTGATTTAAAATTTCAAAAATGTTTCATGAAACTAAACAACAATGTGAATTACAACAGGTAGTTTCAAAATATTTCACACTAAAATTGACAAAAATGGAGAAACTACATTTCCCTCCACAACAGCGATGTTTTGATAATTTTTTCTTACATCAAAAAAACATAAAAACAGCCAACAGCAGAGGCGACGATGTTTGGTCAGTGCCTTTGTGTTGCCAGCTGAAGTTGGCAGAAATCAAACAGAGGGCAAATAAAATAATGACGCTTTATTGTCATCCAAAAAATAACTTGCTGTGCAAGATAGCTTCAGTGATACAGGTTTACTTTCATCAAAGTACATCACACAAATAAATCATGTTTGGTGGGAAGAGGTCTTAAGTGTTTAGAGTACACAAAATATGAAGAAAATATCAGCTTTTATGAGCAAAATAAAAAATATTCGATTTTTTATTCAAGTTCATCAAATACATGACATTTTATAAATTACTGTTCATCATTTTACTTTACATTCAGACACCTGTGCTAAAATGTGTACATGAGTTTGTTTATACGGATAGACTTCTATGTTAGAATTTTGAGCAGTTCTGTAAATTCAAAATTTTTTTATTCAGATTTGAAAATTGAACTTACATTATAATATCCATCAGTCAAGTGATGAAGAATGATGACTGATCTTATGTTAAACTAATTTTCCAGTATTTTTGTGAAAAAGCCGTCTTTGCTTATAATGAAGAATTTTTGCTCATTATCAGAATTAAGTTTTGAAATATTTGCATGGTGACAATAAAAAGTATTTGTCAAATTTATCTGTGAGTTTGTTTAAACTGCTGCCTACACATCACTGGCTTGGAATGAATGTAAGAAATGTAAACTTCTTTCAGATAATGTCATAGATGTCAAAGAGCTGAACTATTGAGGCTCTTAGCATGGTCTAATAATATTTACATTGTGATGATCACCTTTAATAAAGGACATGACATTCAAAGAAAACAATCCAGGTTAAATTCTTTGCTTTTTTATTATGCAGTGATGATATTTATGACTTATATTAATCATTAAACTACGACATAGTTATATCAATCATTGATGACAACAAGAACATGACAGGATGAAATACTTCAGCTACAGAAGAGCTGTGTTCAGCTGTAAATGAGCCTAAGTAGCATCTCAGCAATTGTAGAGAATGTTGATCCTCTTGATGTCGATGGCGGAGAGGTCCACTCTCTGTCCGATCGGCACTGATGGATCAGGAATAGGAGTGATGGTGTCCTGCCCGTTGATGGAGAAAGCCGTTTTCCCATAGTGCATCACGGAGGAGTAATCGTACGGTGTGTTGAGGTTGTTGGTGTTCTCCTTGTTGAAATTGTACTGCATTGTTGGTGAGATGTTTGCCCAGTTGATCCTCACGTAGTGGTCGCGGTCACTCCTGGTATGCTCGTGGTAGAAACCCAGCGCGTGGTTCAGCTCATGCTGGGCAATGCCGTGGTACACACAGCCGTTCCTGCTGAGGGAGACCACCTGCACGCCACCTTGTCTGCCCACTGCAGAGTAGCACCTGAGACGAAATGGGGAAGATTCTTCACATCACTGAAGTAAAGCTATGGACAGTGAGCTTAAAACAGGAGTAAAGGTGATCTAAAAGCTCTGTAGATGGTTCAGCTGCTCTCACCTATCTCTGCTCTCAATGCTGAGGTTTGTTTGGTTAAACTCCACTAATGTTCAAGTGTTAGTTGTGTTTACAGTGGTCCCTTATTTTTGGGAGTAACTCAAAAGGAAAAAAAAACAATTCTCCTTGGAAAAACGGCAAAATCCAAAAGTAAATACTTTCATTATGATAATAAAATGAAACATAGAAATGTAAAAGTTCCACTTTAAGAATCATACAAAGGAAACAAGTAAGTTTTGAAAAAAGGCTTTAAATATTTTAGATTTTTTATCTTCATGCAAAAAATAACTAATTTTCTTAAATATTTAAAAGAAAATGTTAAAAAATAGCAAGTTAAATATTTGCAAGAGATGAAAAATGCATCCTGAATTCAATAGTATTAAAGACATTAATTTAATCGATTTATTTGAAACATTTTAGATACATCCAGACATCATTTTGAATTCCCTATTAAAATTGGACAAATCCTAGCAAATTTCAAAATTAAAATAAAAAATCCAAAACGTATGAATAAAAAAAAACTATTTTTTTTTCATACTGAATTTCCTTTGCCAAATGAAATTTTTTGTAAAAATAATTTTCAAAATTCAGAATTTTCCCAAAGGATAGCTTATTTTCAAATGAATGTAGATATATGATGAAATGCATTTTACATCATGTCTTAATTTCTGCATTGTTACTTACTGTCTTAGATCTATCTGATTTGGATTTATTTTAAACTCAAACTTAATATAATACACTAATCATCAGTATCTGTTCAATAGCATTCACCAATCTGTAGCCAAGTTTATTTTTAACTGTACATTTTATGGTTGATTTAAAATTTCAAACATTTATCATGAAGCTAATAGACAATGCCAATTACAACAGGTAGTTTCAAATGATTTCAAACACTAAAACTGAAAGAAATGGAGAAACTAGGTTTTGCTTCAACAACAGTGATATGTTGATCATTTTTTTCTTACAGTAAAAAAACTTGAAAACAGCAGAGGCGACCATGTTTGGTCAGTGCCTTTGTGTTGCCAGCTGAAGTTCGCAGAAATCAAACAGAGGGTGAAAAAAATAATGCCGATTTATTGTCATCCAAAAACTTACTTCCTGTGTAAGATAGCTTCAGTGATACAGGTTTACTTTCATCCAAGTACATCACACAAATAAATCATGTTTGGTGGGAAGAGGTCTTAAGTGTTTAGAGTACACAAAATATGAAGAAAATATCAGCTTTCATGAGCAAAATAAAAACATTTGATTTTTTTTTCAAGTTCATCGAATACATGACATTTTATAAATTACTGTTCATCATTTTACTTTACATTCAGACACCTGTGCTAAAATGTGTACATGAGTTTGTTTATATGGATAGACTTCTATGTTAGAATTTTGAGCAGTTCTGTAAATTCAAAATTTTTTTATTCTAATTTGAAAATTGAACTTACATTATACTATCCATCAGTCTAGTGATGAAGAATGATGACTGAGGTTATGTTAAACTCATTTTCCAGTATTTTTGTGAAAAAGCCATCTTCGCTTGTAATGAAGAATTTTTGCTAATTATCAGAATTATGTTTTAAAATATTTGCATGGTGACAATAAAAAGTATTTGTCATATTTAGCTGTGAGTTTGTTTAAACTGCTGCCTACACATCACTGTGGTGGAATGAATGTAAGAAATGTAAACTTCTTTCAGATAATGTCATAGATGTCAAAGAGTTGAACTATTGAGGCTCTTAGCATGGTCTAATAATATTTACATTGTGATGATCACCTTTAATAAAGGACATGACATTCAAAGAATACACTCCAGGTTAAATGCTTTGCTTTTTTATTATGCAGTGATGATATTTATGACTTACATTAATCATTAAACTACGACATTGTTATATCAATCATTGATGACAACAAGAACATCTCAGCAATTGTAGAGAATGTTGATCCTCTTGATGTCAATGGCGGAGAGGTCCACTCTCTGTCCGATCGGCACTGATGGATCAGGAATAGGAGTGATGGTCTCCTGCCCGTTGATGGAGAAAGCCGTTTTCCCATAGTGCATCACGGAGGAGTAATCGTACGGTGTGTTGAGGTTGTTGGTGTTCTCCTTGTTGAAATTGTACTGCATTGTTGGTGAGATGTTTGCCCAGTTGATCCTCACGTAGCGGTCACGGTCACTCCTGGTATGCTCGTGGTAGAAACCCAGCGCATGGTTCAGCTCGTGCTGGGCAATGCCGTGGTACACACAGCCGTTCCTGCTGAGGGAGACCACCTGCACTCCACCTTGTCTGCCCACTGCAGAGTAGCACCTGAGACGAAATGGGGAAGATTGTTCACATCACTGAAGTACAGCTATGGACAGTGAGCTTAAAACAGGAGTAAAGCTGATCTAAAAGCTCTGTAGATGGTTCAGCTGCTCTCACCCATCTCTGCTCTGAATGCTGAGGTAGTCAGCTTCAAAGGTTCTGGAAACAAAGCGAATGCAGGTTTTGCTGTGGAAGGTCGCCATGGCGCCGGCAATGACAGACCTGTCAGAGGAAGCTGTAAAGGATATAAGCAACAAATAATCAGATAATAGCATTAATAAATCAGGTAATGGGGAATACAGATTGTGAAGATCGACCTTTTACTCACAGAAATCATTGCTCACTGTGAAAGGCACCAGCACTAAGCCATTTGAGGACTTCTTCCAAAAGCAGTTGTTGCTGGGGCAGACCAGAGCATTCCTGGTTCTTGGTAAAACTATGTCTCCCTCCACCAACAGTTCCCTGGATCCTTCATACACAGATGGAGATGGAAATTTGATCAGGCAAAGCAGAATTTTGGAACATGTTATTCAGATATAAAAATTGACCATCTAGAATCAGGAGAATCAGCAGGTTATCTGACCGTTGTTGATTGTCAGAATGTTTCTTGTGATGTCCACATGCTGAGTCTCCATGAGAGGCACAGCCTGCGAGAGGCCGAGCAGCAGCAGGGCTAGAATGGAGAGAGAGGCTGTGGGCTCCATGTTGCTTCAGTGTGTGGAGATCTGGATGCTCCTTCACCGTAGCTCAGTGTCTAAACCATGTGAGATCTGGTCTTTTATACACATGGACACTCATTGGTGTGGCTGTTTGGGGATTAAAGCTAGGCTGTAGTGTCCACTGTCTAATGTGTTTATCTAAAGGGAGGCCCTCTGGACGCAGGGTTTGGATTTTAAAACATAATTTTGATTTTTAAGACTGGACGTATCTCCTCCTCCTCAGCATATATCTACTTTGGTGATCCACAGAGCTTCATTCTAGGAACTTTTATTGTCTTAAAGTCCCATGTTCTCTCTTCATTGCTCTGCTGCTCCACAGTTCTACCTTCTGTTGAAACTGAGTGAAACTCATTCAAACACTCAATCTGTCTAATATGTATAAATAGATACACGAGCCCCTGCATCCACCAGTTATTCTAAAACCTTACTGAATTAGAATGGTTCAGAGTTTGTTTGGTTAAACTCCACTAATGTTCAAGTGTTAGTTGTGTTTACAGTGGTCCCTTATTTGTGGGAGTAACTCAAAAGGAAAAAAAAAACAATTCTCCTTGGAAAAATGGCAAAATCCAAAAGTAAATACTTTCATTATGATAATAAAATGAAACATAGAAATGTAAAAGTTACACTTTAAGAATCATACAAAGGAAACAAGTAAGTTTTGAAAAAAGGCTTTAAATATTTTAGATTTTTTATCTTCATGCAAAAAATAACTAATTTGTCTAATGTGTTTATCTAAAGGGAGGCCCTCTGGACGCACGGTTTGGATTTTAAAACATAATTTTGATTTTTAAGACTGGACGTATCTCCTCCTCCTCAGCATATATCTACTTTGGTGATCCACAGAGGTTCATTCTAGGAACTCTTTTATTGTCTTAAAGTCCCATGTTCTCTCTTCATTGCTCTGCTGCTCCACAGTTCTACCTTCTGCTGAAACTGAGTGAAACTCATTCAAACACTCAATCTGTCTAATATGTATAAATAGATAGACGAGCCCCTGCATCCACCAGTTATTCTAAAACCTTACTGAATTAGAATGGTTCAGAGTTTGTTTGGTTAAACTCCACTAATGTTCAAGTTTTAGTTGTGTTTACAGTGGTCCCTTATTTTTGGGAGTAACTCAAAAGGAAAAAAAAAACAATTCTCCTTGGAAAAATGGCAAAATCCAAAAGTAAATACTTTCATTATGATAATAAAATGAAACATAGAAATGTAAAAGTTCCACTTTAAGAATCATACAAAGGAAACAAGTAAGTTTTGAAAAAAGGCTTTAAATATTTTAGATTTTTTATATTCATGCAAAAAATAACTAATTTGTCTAATGTGTTTATCTAAAGGGAGGCCCTCTGGATGCAGGGTTTGGATTTTAAAACATAATTTTGATTTTTAAGACTGGACGTATCTCCTCCTCCTCAGCATATATCTACTTTGGTGATCCACAGAGCTTCATTCTAGGAACTCTTTTATTGTCTTAAAGTCCCATGTTCTCTCTTCATTGCTCTGCTGCTCCACAGTTCTACCTTCTGTTGAAACTGAGTGAAACTCATTCAAACACTCAATCTGTCTAATATGTATAAATAGATAGACGAGCCCCTGCATCCACCAGTTATTCTAAAACCTTACTGAATTAGAATGGTTCAGAGTTTGTTTGGTTAAACTCCACTAATGTTCAAGTGTTAGTTGTGTTTACAGTGGTCCCTTATTTTTGGGAGTAACTCAAAAGGAAAAAAAAAACAATTCTCCTTGGAAAAATGGCAAAATCCAAAAGTAAATACTTTCATTATGATAATAAAATGAAACATAGAAATGTAAAAGTTCCACTTTAAGAATCATACAAAGGAAACAAGTAAGTTTTGAAAAAAGGCTTTAAATATTTTAGATTTTTTATCTTCATGCAAAAAATAACTAATTTGTCTAATGTGTTTATCTAAAGGGAGGCCCTCTGGACGCAGGGTTTGGATTTTAAAACATAATTTTGATTTTTAAGACTGGACGTATCTCCTCCTCCTCAGCATATATCTACTTTGGTGATCCACAGAGCTTCATTCTAGGAACTCTTTTATTGTCTTAAAGTCCCATGTTCTCTCTTCATTGCTCTGCTGCTCCACAGTTCTACCTTCTGTTGAAACTGAGTGAAACTCATTCAAACACTCAATCTGTCTAATATGTATAAATAGATAGACGAGCCCCTGCATCCACCAGTTATTCTAAAACCTTACTGAATTAGAATGGTTCAGAGTTTGTTTGGTTAAACTCCACTAATGTTCAAGTGTTAGTTGTGTTTACAGTGGTCCCTTATTTTTGGGAGTAACTCAAAAGGAAAAAAAAACAATTCTCCTTGGAAACATGGCAAAATCCAAAAGTAAATACTTTCATTATGATAATAAAATGAAACATAGAAATGTAAAAGTTCCACTTTAAGAATCATACAAAGGAAACAAGTAAGTTTTGAAAAAAGGCTTTAAATATTTTAGATTTTTTATCTTCATGCAAAAAATAACTAATTTTCTTAAATATTTAAAAGAAAATGTTAAAAAAATAGCAAGTTAAATATTTGCAAGAGATGAAAAATGCATCCTGAATTCAATAGTATTAAAGACATTAATTTAATCGATTTCTTTGAAACATTTTAGATACATCCAGACATCATTTTGAATTCCCTATTAAAATTGGACAAATCCTAGCAAATTTCAAAATTAAAATAAAAAATCCAAAACGTATGAATAAAAAAAAACTTTTTTTTTTTATACTGAATTTCCTTTGCCAAATGAAATTTTTTGTAAAAATAATTTTCAAAATTCAGAATTTTCCCAAAGGATAGCTTATTTTCAAATGAATGTAGATATATGATGAAATGCATTTTACATCATGTCTTAATTTCTGCATTGTTACTTACTGTCTTAGATCTATCTGATTTGGATTTATTTTAAACTCAAACTTAATATAATACACTAATCATCAGTATCTGTTCAATAGCATTCACCAATCTGTAGCCAAGTTTATTTTTAACTGTACATTTTATGGTTGATTTAAAATTTCAAACATTTATCATGAAGCTAATAGACAATGCCAATTACAACAGGTAGTTTCAAATGATTTCAAACACTAAAACTGAAAGAAATGGAGAAACTAGGTTTTGCTTCAACAACAGTGATATGTTGATCATTTTTTTCTTACAGTAAAAAAACTTGAAAACAGCAGAGGCGACCATGTTTTGTCAGTGCCTTTGTGTTGCCAGCTGAAGTTCGCAGAAATCAAACAGAGGGCGACAAAAATAATGCCGCTTTATTGTCATCCAAAAACTTACTTCCTGTGTAAGATAGCTTCAGTGATACAGGTTTACTTTCATCCAAGTACATCACACAAATAAATCATGTTTGGTGGGAAGAGGTCTTAAGTGTTTAGAGTACACAAAATATGAAGAAAATATCAGCTTTTATGAGCAAAATAAAAATATTTGATTTTTTTTTCAAGTTCATCGAATACATGACATTTTATAAATTACTGTTCATCATTTTACTTTACATTCAGACACCTGTGCTAAAGTGTGTACATGAGTTTGTTTATATGGATAGACTTCTATGTTAGAATTTTGAGCAGTTCTGTAAATTCAAAATTTTTTATTCTAATTTGAAAATTGAACTTACATTAAAATATCCATCAGTCTAGTGATGAAGAATGATGACTGAGGTTATGTTAAACTCATTTTCCGGTATTTTTGTGAAAAAGCCATCTTCGCTTGTAATGAAGAATTTTTGCTAATTATCAGAATTAAGTTTTAAAATATTTGCATGGTGACAATAAAAAGTATTTGTCATATTTAGCTGTGAGTTTGTTTAAACTGCTGCCTACACATCACTGTGGTGGAATGAATGGAAGAAATGTAAACTTCTTTCAGATAATGTCATAGATGTCAAAGAGTTGAACTACTGAGGCTCTTAGCATGGTCTAATAATATTTACATTGTGATGATCACCTTTAATAAAGGACATGACATTCAAAGAATACACTCCAGGTTAAATGCTTTGCTTTTTTATTATGCAGTGATGATATTTATGACTTACATTAATCATTAAACTACGACATTGTTATATCAATCATTGATGACAACAAGAACATCTCAGCAATTGTAGAGAATGTTGATCCTCTTGATGTCAATGGCGGAGAGGTCCACTCTCTGTCCGATCGGCACTGATGGATCAGGAATAGGAGTGATGGTGTCCTGCCCGTTGATGGAGAAAGCCGTTTTCCCATAGTGCATCACGGAGGAGTAATCGTACGGTGTGTTGAGGTTGTTGGTGTTCTCCTTGTTGAAATTGTACTGCATTGTTGGTGAGATGTTTGCCCAGTTGATCCTCACGTAGCGGTCACGGTCACTCCTGGTATGCTCGTGGTAGAAACCCAGCGCATGGTTCAGCTCGTGCTGGGCAATGCCGTGGTACACACAGCCGTTCCTGCTGAGGGAGACCACCTGCACGCCACCTTGTCTGCCCACTGCAGAGTAGCACCTGAGACGAAATGGGGAAGATTGTTCACATCACTGAAGTACAGCTATGGACAGTGAGCTTAAAACAGGAGTAAAGCTGATCTAAAAGCTCTGTAGATGATTCAGCTGCTCTCACCCATCTCTGCTCTGAATGCTGAGGTAGTCAGCTTCAAAGGTTCTGGAAACAAAGCGAATGCAGG
Source organism: Pygocentrus nattereri (assembly GCF_015220715.1). Taxonomy (NCBI): domain Eukaryota; kingdom Metazoa; phylum Chordata; class Actinopteri; order Characiformes; family Serrasalmidae; genus Pygocentrus; species Pygocentrus nattereri. The sequence goes on along the minus strand of NC_051235.1, from coordinate 2,092,656 downwards.
TTTTGCTGTGGAAGGTCGCCATGGCGCCGGCAATGACAGACCTGTCAGAGGTAGCTGTAAAGGATATAAGCAACATATAATTTGATAATAGCATTAATAAATCAGGTAATGGGGAATACAGATTGTGAAGATCGACCTTTTACTCACAGAAATCATTGCTCACTGTGAAAGGCACCAGCACTAAGCCATTTGAGGACTTCTTCCAAAAGCAGTTGTTGCTGGGGCAGACCAGAGCATTCCTGGTTCTTGGTAAAACTATGTCTCCCTCCACCAACAGTTCCCTGGATCCTTCATACACAGATGGAGATGGAAATTTGATCAGGCAAAGCAGAATTTTGGAACATGTTATTCAGATATAAAAATTGACCATCTAGAATCAGGAGAATCAGCAGGTTATCTGACCGTTGTTGATTGTCAGAATGTTTCTTGTGATGTCCACATGCTGAGTCTCCATGAGAGGCACAGCCTGCGAGAGGCCGAGCAGCAGCAGGGCTAGAATGGAGAGAGAGGCTGTGGGCTCCATGTTGCTTCAGTGTGTGGAGATCTGGATGCTCCTTCACCGTAGCTCAGTGTCTAAACCATGTGAGATCTGGTCTTTTATACACATGGACACTCATTGGTGTGGCTGTTTGGGGATTAAAGCTAGGCTGTAGTGTCCACTGTCTAATGTGTTTATCTAAAGGGAGGCCCTCTGGACGCAGGGTTTGGATTTTAAAACATAATTTTGATTTTTAAGACTGGACGTATCTCCTCCTCCTCAGCATATATCTACTTTGGTGATCCACAGAGCTTCATTCTAGGAACTCTTTTATTGTCTTAAAGTCCCATGTTCTCTCTTCATTGCTCTGCTGCTCCACAGTTCTACCTTCTGTTGAAACTGAGTGAAACTCATTCAAACACTCAATCTGTCTAATATGTATAAATAGATAGACGAGCCCCTGCATCCACCAGTTATTCTAAAACCTTACTGAATTAGAATGGTTCAGAGTTTGTTTGGTTAAACTCCACTAATGTTCAAGTGTTAGTTGTGTTTACAGTGGTCCCTTATTTTTGGGAGTAACTCAAAAGGAAAAAAAAACAATTCTCCTTGGAAACATGGCAAAATCCAAAAGTAAATACTTTCATTATGATAATAAAATGAAACATAGAAATGTAAAAGTTCCCCTTTAAGAATCATACAAAGGAAACAAGTACGTTTTGAAAAAAGGCTTTAAATATTTTAGATTTTTTATCTTCATGCAAAAAATAACTAATTTTCTTAAATATTTAAAAGAAAATGTTAAAAAAATAGCAAGTTAAATATTTGCAAGAGATGAAAAATGCATCCTGAATTCAATAGTATTAAAGACATTAATTTAATCGATTTATTTGAAACATTTTAGATACATCCAGACATCATTTTGAATTCCCTATTAAAATTGGACAAATCCTAGCAAATTTCAAAATTAAAATAAAAAATCCAAAACGTATGAATAAAAAAAAACTATTTTTTTTTCATACTGAATTTCCTTTGCCAAATGAAATTTTTTGTAAAAATAATTTTCAAAATTCAGAATTTTCCCAAAGGATAGCTTATTTTCAAATGAATGTAGATATATGATGAAATGCATTTTACATCATGTCTTAATTTCTGCATTGTTACTTACTGTCTTAGATCTATCTGATTTGGATTTATTTTAAACTCAAACTTAATATAATACACTAATCATCAGTATCTGTTCAATAGCATTCACCAATCTGTAGCCAAGTTTATTTTTAACTGTACATTTTATGGTTGATTTAAAATTTCAAACATTTATCATGAAGCTAATAGACAATGCCAATTACAACAGGTAGTTTCAAATGATTTCAAACACTAAAACTGAAAGAAATGGAGAAACTAGGTTTTGCTTCAACAACAGTGATATGTTGATCATTTTTTTCTTACAGTAAAAAAACTTGAAAACAGCAGAGGCGACCATGTTTTGTCAGTGCCTTTGTGTTGCCAGCTGAAGTTCGCAGAAATCAAACAGAGGGCGACAAAAATAATGCCGATTTATTGTCATCCAAAAACTTACTTCCTGTGTAAGATAGCTTCAGTGATACAGGTTTACTTTCATCCAAGTACATCACACAAATAAATCATGTTTGGTGGGAAGAGGTCTTAAGTGTTTAGAGTACACAAAATATGAAGAAAATATCAGCTTTTATGAGCAAAATAAAAATATTTGATTTTTTTTTCAAGTTCATCGAATACATGACATTTTATAAATTACTGTTCATCATTTTACTTTACATTCAGACACCTGTGCTAAAGTGTGTACATGAGTTTGTTTATATGGATAGACTTCTATGTTAGAATTTTGAGCAGTTCTGTAAATTCAAAATTTTTTATTCTAATTTGAAAATTGAACTTACATTAAAATATCCATCAGTCTAGTGATGAAGAATGATGACTGAGGTTATGTTAAACTCATTTTCCGGTATTTTTGTGAAAAAGCCATCTTCGCTTGTAATGAAGAATTTTTGCTAATTATCAGAATTAAGTTTTAAAATATTTGCATGGTGACAATAAAAAGTATTTGTCATATTTAGCTGTGAGTTTGTTTAAACTGCTGCCTACACATCACTGTGGTGGAATGAATGGAAGAAATGTAAACTTCTTTCAGATAATGTCATAGATGTGAAAGAGCTGAACTACTGAGGCTCTTAGCATGGTCTAATAATATTTACATTGTGATGATCACCTTTAATAAAGGACATGACATTCAAAGAATACACTCCAGGTTAAATGCTTTGCTTTTTTATTATGCAGTGATGATATTTATGACTTACATTAATCATTAAACTACGACATTGTTATATCAATCATTGATGACAACAAGAACATCTCAGCAATTGTAGAGAATGTTGATCCTCTTGATGTCAATGGCGGAGAGGTCCACTCTCTGTCCGATCGGCACTGATGGATCAGGAATAGGAGTGATGGTGTCCTGCCCGTTGATGGAGAAAGCCGTTTTCCCATAGTGCATCACGGAGGAGTAATCGTACGGTGTGTTGAGGTTGTTGGTGTTCTCCTTGTTGAAATTGTACTGCATTGTTGGTGAGATGTTTGCCCAGTTGATCCTCACGTAGCGGTCACGGTCACTCCTGGTATGCTCGTGGTAGAAACCCAGCGCATGGTTCAGCTCGTGCTGGGCAATGCCGTGGTACACACAGCCGTTCCTGCTGAGGGAGACCACCTGCACTCCACCTTGTCTGCCCACTGCAGAGTAGCACCTGAGACGAAATGGGGAAGATTGTTCACATCACTGAAGTACAGCTATGGACAGTGAGCTTAAAACAGGAGTAAAGCTGATCTAAAAGCTCTGTAGATGGTTCAGCTGCTCTCACCCATCTCTGCTCTGAATGCTGAGGTAGTCAGCTTCAAAGGTTCTGGAAACAAAGCGAATGCAGGTTTTGCTGTGGAAGGTCGCCATGGCGCCGGCAATAACAGACCTGTCAGAGGAAGCTGTAAAGGATATAAGCAACAAATAATTTGATAATAGCATTAATGAATCAGGTAATGGGGAATACAGATTGTGAAGATCGACCTTTTACTCACAGAAATCATTGCTCACTGTGAAAGGCACCAGCACTAAGCCATTTGAGGACTTCTTCCAAAAGCAGTTGTTGCTGGGGCAGACCAGAGCATTCCTGGTTCTTGGTAAAACTATGTCTCCCTCCACCAACAGTTCCCTGGATCCTTCATACACAGATGGAGATGGAAATTTGATCAGGCAAAGCAGAATTTTGGAACATGTTATTCAGATATAAAAATTGACCATCTAGAATCAGGAGAATCAGCAGGTTTCTGACCGTTGTTGATTGTCAGAATGTTTCTTGTGATGTCCACATGCTGAGTCTCCATGAGAGGCACAGCCTGCGAGAGGCCGAGCAGCAGCAGGGCTAGAATGGAGAGAGAGGCTGTGGGCTCCATGTTGCTTCAGTGTGTGGAGATCTGGATGCTCCTTCACCGTAGCTCAGTGTCTAAACCATGTGAGATCTGGTCTTTTATACACATGGACACTCATTGGTGTGGCTGTTTGGGGATTAAAGCTAGGCTGTAGTGTCCACTGTCTAATGTGTTTATCTAAAGGGAGGCCCTCTGGACGCAGGGTTTGGATTTTAAAACATAATTTTGATTTTTAAGACTGGACGTATCTCCTCCTCCTCAGCATATATCTACTTTGGTGATCCACAGAGGTTCATTCTAGGAACTCTTTTATTGTCTTAAAGTCCCATGTTCTCTCTTCATTGCTCTGCTGCTCCACAGTTCTACCTTCTGTTGAAACTGAGTGAAACTCATTCAAACACTCAATCTGTCTAATATGTATAAATAGATAGACGAGCCCCTGCATCCACCAGTTATTCTAAAACCTTACTGAATTAGAATGGTTCAGAGTTTGTTTGGTTAAACTCCACTAATGTTCAAGTGTTAGTTGTGTTTACAGTGGTCCCTTATTTTTGGGAGTAACTCAAAAGGAAAAAAAAACAATTCTCCTTGGAAAAATGGCAAAATCCAAAAGTAAATACTTTCATTATGATAATAAAATGAAACATAGAAATGTAAAAGTTCCACTTTAAGAATCATACAAAGGAAACAAGTAAGTTTTGAAAAAAGGCTTTAAATATTTTAGATTTTTTATCTTCATGCAAAAAATAACTAATTTTCTTGAAAAATTTGAAAGAAAATGTTAAAAAAATAGCAAGTTAAATATTTGCAAGAGATGAAAAATGCATCCTGAATTCAATAGTATTAAAGACATTAATTTAATCGATTTATTTGAAACATTTTAGATACATCCAGACATCATTTTGAATTCCCTATTAAAATTGGACAAATCCTAGCAAATTTCAAAATTAAAATAAAAAATCCAAAACGTATGAATAAAAAAAAACTATTTTTTTTTCATACTGAATTTCCTTTGCCAAATGAAATTTTTTGTAAAAATAATTTTCAAAATTCAGAATTTTCCCAAAGGATAGCTTATTTTCAAATGAATGTAGATATATGATGAAATGCATTTTACATCATGTCTTAATTTCTGCATTGTTACTTACTGTCTTAGATCTATCTGATTTGGATTTATTTTAAACTCAAACTTAATATAATACACTAATCATCAGTATCTGTTCAATAGCATTCACCAATCTGTAGCCAAGTTTATTTTTAACTGTACATTTTATGGTTGATTTAAAATTTCAAACATTTATCATGAAGCTAATAGACAATGCCAATTACAACAGGTAGTTTCAAATGATTTCAAACACTAAAACTGAAAGAAATGGAGAAACTAGGTTTTGCTTCAACAACAGTGATATGTTGATCATTTTTTTCTTACAGTAAAAAAACTTGAAAACAGCAGAGGCGACCATGTTTGGTCAGTGCCTTTGTGTTGCCAGCTGAAGTTCGCAGAAATCAAACAGAGGGCGACAAAAATAATGCCGATTTATTGTCATCCAAAAACTTACTTCCTGTGTAAGATAGCTTCAGTGATACAGGTTTACTTTCATCCAAGTACATCACACAAATAAATCATGTTTGGTGGGAAGAGGTCTTAAGTGTTTAGAGTACACAAAATATGAAGAAAATATCAGCTTTTATGAGCAAAATAAAAATATTTGATTTTTTTTTCAAGTTCATCGAATACATGACATTTTATAAATTACTGTTCATCATTTTACTTTACATTCAGACACCTGTGCTAAAGTGTGTACATGAGTTTGTTTATATGGATAGACTTCTATGTTAGAATTTTGAGCAGTTCTGTAAATTCAAAATTTTTTATTCTAATTTGAAAATTGAACTTACATTAAAATATCCATCAGTCTAGTGATGAAGAATGATGACTGAGGTTATGTTAAACTCATTTTCCGGTATTTTTGTGAAAAAGCCATCTTCGCTTGTAATGAAGAATTTTTGCTAATTATCAGAATTAAGTTTTAAAATATTTGCATGGTGACAATAAAAAGTATTTGTCATATTTAGCTGTGAGTTTGTTTAAACTGCTGCCTACACATCACTGTGGTGGAATGAATGTAAGAAATGTAAACTTCTTTCAGATAATGTCATAGATGTCAAAGAGTTGAACTGCTGAGGCTCTCAGCATGGTCTAATAATATTTACATTGTGATGATCACCTTTAATAAAGGACATGACATTCAAAGAATACACTCCAGGTTAAATGCTTTGCTTTTTTATTATGCAGTGATGATATTTATGACTTACATTAATCATTAAACTACGACATTGTTATATCAATCATTGATGACAACAAGAACATCTCAGCAATTGTAGAGAATGTTGATCCTCTTGATGTCAATGGCGGAGAGGTCCACTCTCTGTCCGATCGGCACTGATGGATCAGGAATAGGAGTGATGGTGTCCTGCCCGTTGATGGAGAAAGCCGTTTTCCCATAGTGCATCACGGAGGAGTAATCGTACGGTGTGTTGAGGTTGTTGGTGTTCTCCTTGTTGAAATTGTACTGCATTGTTGGTGAGATGTTTGCCCAGTTGATCCTCACGTAGCGGTCGCGGTCACTCCTGGTATGCTCGTGGTAGAAACCCAGCGCGTGGTTCAGCTCGTGCTGGGCAATGCCGTGGTACACACAGCCGTTCCTGCTGAGGGAGACCACCTGCACTCCACCTTGTCTGCCCACTGCAGAGTAGCACCTGAGACGAAATGGGGAAGATTGTTCACATCACTGAAGTACAGCTATGGACAGTGAGCTTAAAACAGGAGTAAAGCTGATCTAAAAGCTCTGTAGATGGTTCAGCTGCTCTCACCCATCTCTGCTCTGAATGCTGAGGTAGTCAGCTTCAAAGGTTCTGGAAACAAAGCGAATGCAGGTTTTGCTGTGGAAGGTCGCCATGGCGCCGGCAATGACAGACCTGTCAGAGGAAGCTGTAAAGGATATAAGCAACAAATAATTTGATAATAGCATTAATGAATCAGGTAATGGGGAATACAGATTGTGAAGATCGACCTTTTACTCACAGAAATCATTGCTCACTGTGAAAGGCACCAGCACTAAGCCATTTGAGGACTTCTTCCAAAAGCAGTTGTTACTGGGGCAGACCAGAGCATTCCTGGTTCTTGGTAAAACTATGTCTCCCTCCACCAACAGTTCCCTGGATCCTTCATACACAGATGGAGATGGAAATTTGATCAGGCAAAGCAGAATGTTGGAACATGTTATTCAGATATAAAAATTGACCATCTAGAATCAGGAGAATCAGCAGGTTATCTGACCGTTGTTGATTGTCAGAATGTTTCTTGTGATGTCCACATGCTGAGTCTCCATGAGAGGCACAGCCTGCTAGAGGCCGAGCAGCAGCAGGGCTAGAATGGAGAGAGAGGCTGTGGGCTCCATGTTGCTTCAGTGTGTGGAGATCTGGATGCTCCTTCACCGTAGCTCAGTGTCTAAACCATGTGAGATCTGGTCTTTTATACACATGGACACTCATTGGTGTGGCTGTTTGGGGATTAAAGCTAGGCTGTAGTGTCCACTGTCTAATGTGTTTATCTAAAGGGAGGCCCTCTGGACGCAGGGTTTGGATTTTAAAACATAATTTTGATTTTTAAGACTGGACGTATCTCCTCCTCCTCAGCATATATCTACTTTGGTGATCCACAGAGCTTCATTCCAGGGATTCTTTTATTGTCTTAAAGTCCCATGTCCTCTCTTCATTGCTCTGCTGCTCCACAGTTCTACCTTCTGTTGAAACTGAGTGAAACTCATTCAAACACTCAATCTGTCTAATATGTATAAATAGATAGACGAGCCCCTGCATCCACCAGTTATTCTAAAACCTTACTGAATTAGAATGGTTCAGAGTTTGTTTGGTTAAACTCCACTAATGTTCAAGTGTTAGTTGTGTTTACAGTGGTCCCTTATTTTTGGGAGTAACTCAAAAGGAAAAAAAAACAATTCTCCTTGGAAAAATGGCAAAATCCAAAAGTAAATACTTTCATTATGATAATAAAATGAAACATAGAAATGTAAAAGTTCCACTTTAAGAATCATACAAAGGAAACAAGTAAGTTTTGAAAAAAGGCTTTAAATATTTTAGATTTTTTATCTTCATGCAAAAAATAACTAATTTTCTTAAATATTTAAAAGAAAATGTTAAAAAATAGCAAGTTAAATATTTGCAAGAGATGAAAAATGCATCCTGAATTCAATAGTATTAAAGACATTAATTTAATCGATTTATTTGAAACATTTTAGATACATCCAGACATCATTTTGAATTCCCTATTAAAATTGGACAAATCCTAGCAAATTTCAAAATTAAAATAAAAAATCCAAAACGTATGAATAAAAAAAAACTATTTTTTTTTCATACTGAATTTCCTTTGCCAAATGAAATTTTTTGTAAAAATAATTTTCAAAATTCAGAATTTTCCCAAAGGATAGCTTATTTTCAAATGAATGTAGATATATGATGAAATGCATTTTACATCATGTCTTAATTTCTGCATTGTTACTTACTGTCTTAGATCTATCTGATTTGGATTTATTTTAAACTCAAACTTAATATAATACACTAATCATCAGTATCTGTTCAATAGCATTCACCAATCTGTAGCCAAGTTTATTTTTAACTGTACATTTTATGGTTGATTTAAAATTTCAAACATTTATCATGAAGCTAATAGACAATGCCAATTACAACAGGTAGTTTCAAATGATTTCAAACACTAAAACTGAAAGAAATGGAGAAACTAGGTTTTGCTTCAACAACAGTGATATGTTGATCATTTTTTTCTTACAGTAAAAAAACTTGAAAACAGCAGAGGCGACCATGTTTGGTCAGTGCCTTTGTGTTGCCAGCTGAAGTTCGCAGAAATCAAACAGAGGGCGACAAAAATAATGCCGATTTATTGTCATCCAAAAACTTACTTCCTGTGTAAGATAGCTTCAGTGATACAGGTTTACTTTCATCCAAGTACATCACACAAATAAATCATGTTTGGTGGGAAGAGGTCTTAAGTGTTTAGAGTACACAAAATATGAAGAAAATATCAGCTATTATGAGCAAAATAAAAATATTTGATTTTTTTTTCAAGTTCATCGAATACATGACATTTTATAAATTACTGTTCATCATTTTACTTTACATTCAGACACCTGTGCTAAAGTGTGTACATGAGTTTGTTTATATGGATAGACTTCTATGTTAGAATTTTGAGCAGTTCTGTAAATTCAAAATTTTTTATTCTAATTTGAAAATTGAACTTACATTAAAATATCCATCAGTCTAGTGATGAAGAATGATGACTGAGGTTATGTTAAACTCATTTTCCGGTATTTTTGTGAAAAAGCCATCTTCGCTTGTAATGAAGAATTTTTGCTAATTATCAGAATTAAGTTTTAAAATATTTGCATGGTGACAATAAAAAGTATTTGTCATATTTAGCTGTGAGTTTGTTTAAACTGCTGCCTACACATCACTGTGGTGGAATGAATGGAAGAAATGTAAACTTCTTTCAGATAATGTCATAGATGTCAAAGAGTTGAACTACTGAGGCTCTTAGCATGGTTTAATAATATTTACATTGTGATGATCACCTTTAATAAAGGACATGACATTCAAAGAATACACTCCAGGTTAAATGCTTTGCTTTTTTATTATGTAGTGATGATATTTATGACTTACATTAATCATTAAACTACGACATTGTTATATCAATCATTGATGACAACAAGAACATCTCAGCAATTGTAGAGAATGTTGATCCTCTTGATGTCAATGGCGGAGAGGTCCACTCTCTGTCCGATCGGCACTGATGGATCAGGAATAGGAGTGATGGTGTCCTGCCCGTTGATGGAGAAAGCCGTTTTCCCATAGTGCATCACGGAGGAGTAATCGTACGGTGTGTTGAGGTTGTTGGTGTTCTCCTTGTTGAAATTGTACTGCATTGTTGGTGAGATGTTTGCCCAGTTGATCCTCACGTAGCGGTCACGGTCACTCCTGGTATGCTCGTGGTAGAAACCCAGCGCATGGTTCAGCTCGTGCTGGGCAATGCCGTGGTACACACAGCCGTTCCTGCTGAGGGAGACCACCTGCACTCCACCTTGTCTGCCCACTGCAGAGTAGCACCTGAGACGAAATGGGGAAGATTGTTCACATCACTGAAGTACAGCTATGGACAGTGAGCTTAAAACAGGAGTAAAGCTGATCTAAAAGCTCTGTAGATGGTTCAGCTGCTCTCACCCATCTCTGCTCTGAATGCTGAGGTAGTCAGCTTCAAAGGTTCTAGAAACAAAGCGAATGCAGGTTTTGCTGTGGAAGGTCGCCATGGCGCCGGCAATGACAGACCTGTCAGAGGAAGCTGTAAAGGATATAAGCAACAAATAATTTGATAATAGCATTAATGAATCAGGTAATGGGGAATACAGATTGTGAAGATCAACCTTTTACTCACAGAAATCATTGCTCACTGTGAAAGGCACCAGTACTAAGCCATTTGAGGACTTCTTCCAAAAGCAGTTGTTGCTGGGGCAGACCAGAGCATTCCTGGTTCTTGGTAAAACTATGTCTCCCTCCACCAACAGTTCCCTGGATCCTTCATACACAGATGGAGATGGAAATTTGATCAGGCAAAGCAGAATTTTGGAACATGTTATTCAGATATAAAAATTGACCATCTAGAATCAGGAGAATCAGCAGGTTATCTGACCGTTGTTGATTGTCAGAATGTTTCTTGTGATGTCCACATGCTGAGTCTCCATGAGAGGCACAGCCTGCGAGAGGCCGAGCAGCAGCAGGGCTAGAATGGAGAGAGAGGCTGTGGGCTCCATGTTGCTTCAGTGTGTGGAGATCTGGATGCTCCTTCACCGTAGCTCAGTGTCTAAACCCTGTCAGATCTGGCCTTTTATACACATGGACACTCATTGGTGTGGCTGTTTGGGGAATAAAGCTAGGCTGTAGTGTCCACTGTCTAATGTGTTTATCTAAAGGGAGGCCCTCTGGACGCAGGGTTTGGATTTTAAAACATAATTTTGATTTTTAAGACTGGACGTATCTCCTCCTCCTCAGCATATATCTACTTTGGTGATCCACAGAGCTTCATTCTAGGAACTCTTTTATTGTCTTAAAGTCCCATGTTCTCTCTTCATTGCTCTGCTGCTCCACAGTTCTACCTTCTGTTGAAACTGAGTGAAACTCATTCAAACACTCAATCTGTCTAATATGTATAAATAGATAGACGAGCCCCTGCATCCACCAGTTATTCTAAAACCTTACTGAATTAGAATGGTTCAGAGTTTGTTTGGTTAAACTCCACTAATGTTCAAGTGTTAGTTGTGTTTACAGTGGTCCCTTATTTTTGGGAGTAACTCAAAAGGAAAAAAAAACAATTCTCCTTGGAAAAATGGCAAAATCCAAAAGTAAATACTTTCATTATGATAATAAAATGAAACATAGAAATGTAAAAGTTCCACTTTAAGAATCATACAAAGGAAACAAGTAAGTTTTGAAAAAAGGCTTTAAATATTTTAGATTTTTTATCTTCATGCAAAAAATAACTAATTTTCTTGAAAAATTTGAAAGAAAATGTTAAAAAAATAGCAAGTTAAATATTTGCAAGAGATGAAAAATGCATCCTGAATTCAATAGTATTAAAGACATTAATTTAATCGATTTATTTGAAACATTTTAGATACATCCAGACATCATTTTGAATTCCCTATTAAAATTGGACAAATCCTAGCAAATTTCAAAATTAAAATAAAAAATCCAAAACGTATGAATAAAAAAAAACTATTTTTTTTTCATACTGAATTTCCTTTGCCAAATGAAATTTTTTGTAAAATTAATTTTCAAAATTCAGAATTTTCCCAAAGGATAGCTTATTTTCAAATGAATGTAGATATATGATGAAATGCATTTTACATCATGTCTTAATTTCTGCATTGTTACTTACTGTCTTAGATCTATCTGATTTGGATTTATTTTAAACTCAAACTTAATATAATACACTAATCATCAGTATCTGTTCAATAGCATTCACCAATCTGTAGCCAAGTTTATTTTTAACTGTACATTTTATGGTTGATTTAAAATTTCAAACATTTATCATGAAGCTAATAGACAATGCCAATTACAACAGGTAGTTTCAAATGATTTCAAACACTAAAACTGAAAGAAATGGAGAAACTAGGTTTTGCTTCAACAACAGTGATATGTTGATCATTTTTTTCTTACAGTAAAAAAACTTGAAAACAGCAGAGGCGACCATGTTTGGTCAGTGCCTTTGTGTTGCCAGCTGAAGTTCGCAGAAATCAAACAGAGGGCGACAAAAATAATGCCGATTTATTGTCATCCAAAAACTTACTTCCTGTGTAAGATAGCTTCAGTGATACAGGTTTACTTTCATCCAAGTACATCACACAAATAAATCATGTTTGGTGGGAAGAGGTCTTAAGTGTTTAGAGTACACAAAATATGAAGAAAATATCAGCTTTTATGAGCAAAATAAAAATATTTGATTTTTTTTTCAAGTTCATCGAATACATGACATTTTATAAATTACTGTTCATCATTTTACTTTACATTCAGACACCTGTGCTAAAGTGTGTACATGAGTTTGTTTATATGGATAGACTTCTATGTTAGAATTTTGAGCAGTTCTGTAAATTCAAAATTTTTTATTCTAATTTGAAAATTGAACTTACATTAAAATATCCATCAGTCTAGTGATGAAGAATGATGACTGAGGTTATGTTAAACTCATTTTCCGGTATTTTTGTGAAAAAGCCATCTTCGCTTGTAATGAAGAATTTTTGCTAATTATCAGAATTAAGTTTTAAAATATTTGCATGGTGACAATAAAAAGTATTTGTCATATTTAGCTGTGAGTTTGTTTAAACTGCTGCCTACACATCACTGTGGTGGAATGAATGTAAGAAATGTAAACTTCTTTCAGATAATGTCATAGATGTCAAAGAGTTGAACTGCTGAGGCTCTTAGCATGGTCTAATAATATTTACATTGTGATGATCACCTTTAATAAAGGACATGACATTCAAAGAATACACTCCAGGTTAAATGCTTTGCTTTTTTATTATGCAGTGATGATATTTATGACTTACATTAATCATTAAACTACGACATTGTTATATCAATCATTGATGACAACAAGAACATCTCAGCAATTGTAGAGAATGTTGATCCTCTTGATGTCAATGGCGGAGAGGTCCACTCTCTGTCCGATCGGCACTGATGGATCAGGAATAGGAGTGATGGTCTCCTGCCCGTTGATGGAGAAAGCCGTTTTCCCATAGTGCATCACGGAGGAGTAATCGTACGGTGTGTTGAGGTTGTTGGTGTTCTCCTTGTTGAAATTGTACTGCATTGTTGGTGAGATGTTTGCCCAGTTGATCCTCACGTAGCGGTCACGGTCACTCCTGGTATGCTCGTGGTAGAAACCCAGCGCATGGTTCAGCTCGTGCTGGGCAATGCCGTGGTACACACAGCCGTTCCTGCTGAGGGAGACCACCTGCACTCCACCTTGTCTGCCCACTGCAGAGTAGCACCTGAGACGAAATGGGGAAGATTGTTCACATCACTGAAGTACAGCTATGGACAGTGAGCTTAAAACAGGAGTAAAGCTGATCTAAAAGCTCTGTAGATGGTTCAGCTGCTCTCACCCATCTCTGCTCTGAATGCTGAGGTAGTCAGCTTCAAAGGTTCTGGAAACAAAGCGAATGCAGGTTTTGCTGTGGAAGGTCGCCATGGCGCCGGCAATGACAGACCTGTCAGAGGAAGCTGTAAAGCATATAAGCAACAAATAATTTGATAATAGCATTAATGAATCAGGTAATGGGGAATACAGATTGTGAAGATCGACCTTTTACTCACAGAAATCATTGCTCACTGTGAAAGGCACCAGCACTAAGCCATTTGAGGACTTCTTCCAAAAGCAGTTGTTGCTGGGGCAGACCAGAGCATTCCTGGTTCTTGGTAAAACTATGTCTCCCTCCACCAACAGTTCCCTGGATCCTTCATACACAGATGGAGATGGAAATTTGATCAGGCAAAGCAGAATTTTGGAACATGTTATTCAGATATAAAAATTGACCATCTAGAATCAGGAGAATCAGCAGGTTATCTGACCGTTGTTGATTGTCAGAATGTTTCTTGTGATGTCCACATGCTGAGTCTCCATGAGAGGCACAGCCTGCGAGAGGCCGAGCAGCAGCAGGGCTAGAATGGAGAGAGAGGCTGTGGGCTCCATGTTGCTTCAGTGTGTGGAGATCTGGATGCTCCTTCACCGTAGCTCAGTGTCTAAACCATGTGAGATCTGGTCTTTTATACACATGGACACTCATTGGTGTGGCTGTTTGGGGATTAAAGCTAGGCTGTAGTGTCCACTGTCTAATGTGTTTATCTAAAGGGAGGCCCAGTGGACTCAGGGTTTGGATTTTAAAACATAATTTTGATTTTTAAGACTGGACGTATCTCCTCCTCCTCAGCATATATCTACTTTGGTGATCCACAGAGCTTCATTCTAGGAACTCTTTTATTGTCTTAAAGTCCCATGTTCTCTCTTCATTGCTCTGCTGCTCCACAGTTCTACCTTCTGTTGAAACTGAGTGAAACTCATTCAAACACTCAATCTGTCTAATATGTATAAATAGATAGACGAGCCCCTGCATCCACCAGTTATTCTAAAACCTTACTGAATTAGAATGGTTCAGAGTTTGTTTGGTTAAACTCCACTAATGTTCAAGTGTTAGTTGTGTTTACAGTGGTCCCTTATTTTTGGGAGTAACTCAAAAGGAAAAAAAAACAATTCTCCTTGGAAAAATGGCAAAATCCAAAAGTAAATACTTTCATTATGATAATAAAATGAAACATAGAAATGTAAAAGTTCCACTTTAAGAATCATACAAAGGAAACAAGTAAGTTTTGAAAAAAGGCTTTAAATATTTTAGATTTTTTATCTTCATGCAAAAAATAACTAATTTTCTTAAATATTTAAAAGAAAATGTTAAAAAATAGCAAGTTAAATATTTGCAAGAGATGAAAAATGCATCCTGAATTCAATAGTATTAAAGACATTAATTTAATCGATTTATTTGAAACATTTTAGATACATCCAGACATCATTTTGAATTCCCTATTAAAATTGGACAAATCCTAGCAAATTTCAAAATTAAAATAAAAAATCCAAAACGTATGAATAAAAAAAAAACTATTTTTTTTTCATACTGAATTTCCTTTGCCAAATGAAATTTTTTGTAAAAATAATTTTCAAAATTCAGAATTTTCCCAAAGGATAGCTTATTTTCAAATGAATGTAGATATATGATGAAATGCATTTTACATCATGTCGTAATTTCTGCATTGTTACTTACTGTCTTAGATCTATCTGATTTGGATTTATTTTAAACTCAAACTTAATATAATACACTAATCATCAGTATCTGTTCAATAGCATTCACCAATCTGTAGCCAAGTTTATTTTTAACTGTACATTTTATGGTTGATTTAAAATTTCAAACATTTATCATGAAGCTAATAGACAATGCCAATTACAACAGGTAGTTTCAAATGATTTCAAACACTAAAACTGAAAGAAATGGAGAAACTAGGTTTTGCTTCAACAACAGTGATATGTTGATCATTTTTTTCTTACAGTAAAAAAACTTGAAAACAGCAGAGGCGACCATGTTTGGTCAGTGCCTTTGTGTTGCCAGCTGAAGTTCGCAGATATCAAACAGAGGGCGACAAAAATAATGCCGCTTTATTGTCATCCAAAAACTTACTTCCTGTGTAAGATAGCTTCAGTGATACAGGTTTACTTTCATCCAAGTACATCACACAAATAAATCATGTTTGGTGGGAAGAGGTCTTAAGTGTTTAGAGTACACAAAATATGAAGAAAATATCAGCTTTTACGAGCAAAATAAAAAATATTAGATTTTTTATTGAAGTTCATCAAATACATGACATTTTATAAATTACTGTTCATCATTTTACTTTACATTCAGGCACCAGTGCTAAAATGTGCACATGAGTTTGTTTATATGGATAGACTTCTATGTTAGAATTTTGAGCAGTTCTGTAAATTCAAAATTTTTTTATTCTAGTTTGAAAATTGAACTTACATTATAATATCCATCAGTCTAGTGATGAAGAATGATAACTGAGGTTATGTTAAACTCATTTTCCAGTATTTTTGTGAAAAAGCCGTCTTCGCTTGTAATGAAGAATGTTTGCTAATTATCAGAATTAAGTTTTAAAATATTTGCATGGTGACAATAAAAAGTATTTGTCATATTTAGCTGTGAGTTTGTTTAAACTGCTGCCTACACATCACTGTGGTGGAATGAATGGAAGAAATGTAAACTTCTTTCAGATAATGTCATAGATGTCAAAGAGTTGAACTATTGAGGCTCTTAGCATGGTCTAATAATATTTACATTGTGATGATCACCTTTAATAAAGGACATGACATTCAAAGAAAACACTCCAGGTTAAATTCTTTGCTTTTTTATTATGCAGTGATGATATTTATGACTTATATTAATCATTAAACTACGACATTGTTATATCAATCATTGACGACAACAAGAACATCTCAGCAATTGTAGAGAATGTTGATCCTCTTGACGTCGATGGCGGAGAGGTCCACTCTCTGTCCGATCGGCACTGATGGATCAGGAATAGGAGTGATGGTGTCCTGCCCGTTGATGGAGAAAGCCGTTTTCCCATAGTGCATCACGGAGGAGTAATCGTACGGTGTGTTGAGGTTGTTGGTTTCCTTCTTGTTGAAATTGTACTGCAGTGTTGGTGAGATGTTTGCCCAGTTGATCCTCACGTAGTAGTCGCGGTCACTCCTGGTATGCTCGTGGTAGAAACCCAGTGCGTGGTTCAGCTCGTGCTGGGCAATGCCGTGGTACACACAGCCGTTCCTGCTGAGGGAGACCACCTGCATGCCACCTTGTCTGCCCACTGCAGAGTAGCACCTGAGACGAAATGGGGAAGATTGTTCACATCACTGAAGTAAAGCTATGGACAGTGAGCTTAAAACAGGAGTAAAGCTGATCTAAAAGCTCTGTAGATGGTTCAGCTGCTCTCACCCATCTCTGCTCTGAATGCTGAGGTAGTCAGCTTCAAAGGTTCTGGAAACAAAGCGAATGCAGGTTTTGCTGTGGAAGGTCGCCATGGCACCGGCAATGACAGACCTGTCAGAGGAAGCTGTAAAGCATATAAGCAACAAACAATCAGATAATAGCATTAATAAATCAGGTAATAGGGTATACAGATTGTGAAGATCGACCTTTTACTCACAGAAATCATTGCTCACTGTGAAAGGCACCAGTACTAAGCCATTTGAGGACTTCTTCCAAAAGCAGTTGTTGCTGGGGCAGACCAGAGCATTCCTGGTTCTTGGTAAAACTATGTCTCCCTCCACCAACAGTTCCCTGGATCCTTCATACACAGATGGAGATGGAAATTTGATCAGGCAAAGCAGAATTTTGGAACATGTTATTCAGATATAAAAATTGACCATCTAGAATCAGTAGAATCAGCAGGTTTCTGACCGTTGTTGATTGTCAGAATGTTTCTTGTGATGTCCACATGCTGAGTCTCCATGAGAGGCACAGCCTGCGAGAGGCCGAGCAGCAGCAGGGCTAGAATGGAGAGAGAGGCTGTGGGCTCCATGTTCCTTCAGTGTGTGGAGATCTGGATGCTCCTTCACCGTAGCTCAGTGTCTAAACCCTGTCAGATCTGGCCTTTTATACACATGGACACTCATTGGTGTGGCTGTTTGGGGATTAAAGCTAGGCTGTAGTGTCCACTGTCTAATGTGTTTATCTAAAGGGAGGCCCTCTGGACGCAGGGTTTGGATTTTAAAACATAATTTTGATTTTTAAGACTGGACGTATCTCCTCCTCCTCAGCATATATCTACTTTGGTGATCCTCAGAGCTTCATTCTAGGGACTCTTTTATTGTCTTAAAGTCCCATGTCCTCTCTTCATTGCTCTGCTGCTCCACAGTTCTACCTTCTGTTGAAACTGAGTGAAACTCATTCAAACACTCAATCTGTCTAATATGTATAAATAGATAGACGAGCCCCTGCATCCACCAGTTATTCTAAAACCTTACTGAATTAGAATGGTTCAGAGTTTGTTTGGTTAAACTCCACTAATGTTCAAGTGTTAGTTGTGTTTACAGTGGTCCCTTATTTTTGGGAGTAACTCAAAAGGAAAAAAAAAACAATTCTCCTTGGAAAAATGGCAAAATCCAAAAGTAAATACTTTCATTATGATAATAAAATGAAACATAGAAATGTAAAAGTTCCACTTTAAGAATCATACAAAGGAAACAAGT
Source organism: Pygocentrus nattereri (assembly GCF_015220715.1). Taxonomy (NCBI): domain Eukaryota; kingdom Metazoa; phylum Chordata; class Actinopteri; order Characiformes; family Serrasalmidae; genus Pygocentrus; species Pygocentrus nattereri. The sequence goes on along the minus strand of NC_051235.1, from coordinate 2,074,282 downwards.
AAGTTTTGAGAAAAGGCTTTAAATATTTTAGATTTTTTATCTTCATGCAAAAAATAACTAATTTTCTTAAATATTTAAAAGAAAATGTTAAAAAATAGCAAGTTAAATATTTGCAAGAGATGAAAATGCATCCTGAATTCAATAATATTAAAGAGATAATTTTGAATTCCCTATTAAAATTGGACAAATCCTAGCAAATTTCAAAATTAAAATAAAAAATCCAAAACGTATGAATGAAAAAAAACTATTTTTGTTCATACTGAATTTCCTTTGCCAAATGAAATTTTTTGTAAAAATAATTTTCAAAATTCAGAATTTTCCCAAATGATAGCTTATTTTCAAATGAATGTAGATATATCATGAAATGCATTTTATATCATGTCTTAATTTCTGCATTGTTACTTACTGTCTTAGATCTATCTGATTTGGATTTATTTTAAACTCAAATTTATTATAATACACTAATCATCAGTATCTGTTCAATAGCATTCACCAATCTGTAGCCAAGTTTATTTTTAACTGTACATTTTATGGTTGATTTAAAATTTCAAACATTTATCATGAAGCTAATAGACAATGCCAATTACAACAGGTAGTTTCAAATGATTTCAAACACTAAAACTGAAAGAAATGGAGAAACTAGGTTTTGCTCCAACAACAGTGATATGTTGATCATTTTTTTCTTACAGTAAAAAAACTTGAAAACAGCAGAGGCGACCATGTTTGGTCAGTGCCTTTGTGTTGCCAGCTGAAGTTCGCAGATATCAAACAGAGGGCGACAAAAATAATGCCGCTTTATTGTCATCCAAAAACGTACTTCCTGTGTAAGATAGCTTCAGTGATACAGGTTTACTTTCATCCAAGTACATCACACAAATAAATCATGTTTGGTGGGAAGAGGTCTTAAGTGTTTAGAGTACACAAAATATGAAGAAAATATCAGCTTTTACGAGCAAAATAAAAAATATTAGATTTTTTATTGAAGTTCATCAAATACATGACATTTTATAAATTACTGTTCATCATTTTACTTTACATTCAGGCACCAGTGCTAAAATGTGCACATGAGTTTGTTTATATGGATAGACTTCTATGTTAGAATTTTGAGCAGTTCTGTAAATTCAAAATTTTTTTATTCTAGTTTGAAAATTGAACTTACATTATAATATCCATCAGTCTAGTGATGAAGAATGATAACTGAGGTTATGTTAAACTCATTTTCCAGTATTTTTGTGAAAAAGCCGTCTTCGCTTGTAATGAAGAATGTTTGCTAATTATCAGAATTAAGTTTTAAAATATTTGCATGGTGACAATAAAAAGTATTTGTCATATTTAGCTGTGAGTTTGTTTAAACTGCTGCCTACACATCACTGTGGTGGAATGAATGGAAGAAATGTAAACTTCTTTCAGATAATGTCATAGATGTCAAAGAGTTGAACTATTGAGGCTCTTAGCATGGTCTAAAAATATTTACATTGTGATGATCACCTTTAATAAAGGACATGACATTCAAAGAAAACACTCCAGGTTAAATTCTTTGCTTTTTTATTATGCAGTGATGATATTTATGACTTATATTAATCATTAAACTACGACATTGTTATATCAATCATTGACGACAACAAGAACATCTCAGCAATTGTAGAGAATGTTGATCCTCTTGACGTCGATGGCGGAGAGGTCCACTCTCTGTCCGATCGGCACTGATGGATCAGGAATAGGAGTGATGGTGTCCTGCCCGTTGATGGAGAAAGCCGTTTTCCCATAGTGCATCACGGAGGAGTAATCGTACGGTGTGTTGAGGTTGTTGGTTTCCTTCTTGTTGAAATTGTACTGCAGTGTTGGTGAGATGTTTGCCCAGTTGATCCTCACGTAGTAGTCGCGGTCACTCCTGGTATGCTCGTGGTAGAAACCCAGTGCGTGGTTCAGCTCGTGCTGGGCAATGCCGTGGTACACACAGCCGTTCCTGCTGAGGGAGACCACCTGCATGCCACCTTGTCTGCCCACTGCAGAGTAGCACCTGAGACGAAATGGGGAAGATTGTTCACATCACTGAAGTAAAGCTATGGACAGTGAGCTTAAAACAGGAGTAAAGCTGATCTAAAAGCTCTGTAGATGGTTCAGCTGCTCTCACCCATCTCTGCTCTGAATGCTGAGGTAGTCAGCTTCAAAGGTTCTGGAAACAAAGCGAATGCAGGTTTTGCTGTGGAAGGTCGCCATGGCACCGGCAATGACAGACCTGTCAGAGGAAGCTGTAAAGCATATAAGCAACAAACAATCAGATAATAGCATTAATAAATCAGGTAATAGGGTATACAGATTGTGAAGATCGACCTTTTACTCACAGAAATCATTGCTCACTGTGAAAGGCACCAGTACTAAGCCATTTGAGGACTTCTTCCAAAAGCAGTTGTTGCTGGGGCAGACCAGAGCATTCCTGGTTCTTGGTAAAACTATGTCTCCCTCCACCAACAGTTCCCTGGATCCTTCATACACAGATGGAGATGGAAATTTGATCAGGCAAAGCAGAATTTTGGAACATGTTATTCAGATATAAAAATTGACCATCTAGAATCAGTAGAATCAGCAGGTTTCTGACCGTTGTTGATTGTCAGAATGTTTCTTGTGATGTCCACATGCTGAGTCTCCATGAGAGGCACAGCCTGCGAGAGGCCGAGCAGCAGCAGGGCTAGAATGGAGAGAGAGGCTGTGGGCTCCATGTTCCTTCAGTGTGTGGAGATCTGGATGCTCCTTCACCGTAGCTCAGTGTCTAAACCCTGTCAGATCTGGCCTTTTATACACATGGACACTCATTGGTGTGGCTGTTTGGGGATTAAAGCTAGGCTGTAGTGTCCACTGTCTAATGTGTTTATCTAAAGGGAGGCCCTCTGGACGCAGGGTTTGGATTTTAAAACATAATTTTGATTTTTAAGACTGGACGTATCTCCTCCTCCTCAGCATATATCTACTTTGGTGATCCTCAGAGCTTCATTCTAGGGACTCTTTTATTGTCTTAAAGTCCCATGTCCTCTCTTCATTGCTCTGCTGCTCCACAGTTCTACCTTCTGTTGAAACTGAGTGAAACTCATTCAAACACTCAATCTGTCTAATATGTATAAATAGATAGACGAGCCCCTGCATCCACCAGTTATTCTAAAACCTTACTGAATTAGAATGGTTCAGAGTTTGTTTGGTTAAACTCCACTAATGTTCAAGTGTTAGTTGTGTTTACAGTGGTCCCTTATTTTTGGGAGTAACTCAAAAGGAAAAAAAAAACAATTCTCCTTGGAAAAATGGCAAAATCCAAAAGTAAATACTTTCATTATGATAATAAAATGAAACATAGAAATGTAAAAGTTCCACTTTAAGAATCATACAAAGGAAACAAGTAAGTTTTGAGAAAAGGCTTTAAATATTTTAGATTTTTTATCTTCATGCAAAAAATAACTAATTTTCTTAAATATTTAAAAGAAAATGTTAAAAAATAGCAAGTTAAATATTTGCAAGAGATGAAAATGCATCCTGAATTCAATAATATTAAAGAGATAATTTTGAATTCCCTATTAAAATTGGACAAATCCTAGCAAATTTCAAAATTAAAATAAAAAATCCAAAACGTATGAATGAAAAAAAACTATTTTTGTTCATACTGAATTTCCTTTGCCAAATGAAATTTTTTGTAAAAATAATTTTCAAAATTCAGAATTTTCCCAAATGATAGCTTATTTTCAAATGAATGTAGATATATCATGAAATGCATTTTATATCATGTCTTAATTTCTGCATTGTTACTTACTGTCTTAGATCTATCTGATTTGGATTTATTTTAAACTCAAATTTATTATAATACACTAATCATCAGTATCTGTTCAATAGCATTCACCAATCTGTAGCCAAGTTTATTTTTAACTGTACATTTTATGGTTGATTTAAAATTTCAAACATTTATCATGAAGCTAATAGACAATGCCAATTACAACAGGTAGTTTCAAATGATTTCAAACACTAAAACTGAAAGAAATGGAGAAACTAGGTTTTGCTCCAACAACAGTGATATGTTGATCATTTTTTTCTTACAGTAAAAAAACTTGAAAACAGCAGAGGCGACCATGTTTGGTCAGTGCCTTTGTGTTGCCAGCTGAAGTTCGCAGATATCAAACAGAGGGCGACAAAAATAATGCCGCTTTATTGTCATCCAAAAACGTACTTCCTGTGTAAGATAGCTTCAGTGATACAGGTTTACTTTCATCCAAGTACATCACACAAATAAATCATGTTTGGTGGGAAGAGGTCTTAAGTGTTTAGAGTACACAAAATATGAAGAAAATATCAGCTTTTACGAGCAAAATAAAAAATATTAGATTTTTTATTGAAGTTCATCAAATACATGACATTTTATAAATTACTGTTCATCATTTTACTTTACATTCAGGCACCAGTGCTAAAATGTGCACATGAGTTTGTTTATATGGATAGACTTCTATGTTAGAATTTTGAGCAGTTCTGTAAATTCAAAATTTTTTTATTCTAGTTTGAAAATTGAACTTACATTATAATATCCATCAGTCTAGTGATGAAGAATGATAACTGAGGTTATGTTAAACTCATTTTCCAGTATTTTTGTGAAAAAGCCGTCTTCGCTTGTAATGAAGAATGTTTGCTAATTATCAGAATTAAGTTTTAAAATATTTGCATGGTGACAATAAAAAGTATTTGTCATATTTAGCTGTGAGTTTGTTTAAACTGCTGCCTACACATCACTGTGGTGGAATGAATGGAAGAAATGTAAACTTCTTTCAGATAATGTCATAGATGTCAAAGAGTTGAACTATTGAGGCTCTTAGCATGGTCTAAAAATATTTACATTGTGATGATCACCTTTAATAAAGGACATGACATTCAAAGAAAACACTCCAGGTTAAATTCTTTGCTTTTTTATTATGCAGTGATGATATTTATGACTTATATTAATCATTAAACTACGACATTGTTATATCAATCATTGACGACAACAAGAACATCTCAGCAATTGTAGAGAATGTTGATCCTCTTGACGTCGATGGCGGAGAGGTCCACTCTCTGTCCGATCGGCACTGATGGATCAGGAATAGGAGTGATGGTGTCCTGCCCGTTGATGGAGAAAGCCGTTTTCCCATAGTGCATCACGGAGGAGTAATCGTACGGTGTGTTGAGGTTGTTGGTTTCCTTCTTGTTGAAATTGTACTGCAGTGTTGGTGAGATGTTTGCCCAGTTGATCCTCACGTAGTAGTCGCGGTCACTCCTGGTATGCTCGTGGTAGAAACCCAGTGCGTGGTTCAGCTCGTGCTGGGCAATGCCGTGGTACACACAGCCGTTCCTGCTGAGGGAGACCACCTGCATGCCACCTTGTCTGCCCACTGCAGAGTAGCACCTGAGACGAAATGGGGAAGATTGTTCACATCACTGAAGTAAAGCTATGGACAGTGAGCTTAAAACAGGAGTAAAGCTGATCTAAAAGCTCTGTAGATGGTTCAGCTGCTCTCACCCATCTCTGCTCTGAATGCTGAGGTAGTCAGCTTCAAAGGTTCTGGAAACAAAGCGAATGCAGGTTTTGCTGTGGAAGGTCGCCATGGCACCGGCAATGACAGACCTGTCAGAGGAAGCTGTAAAGCATATAAGCAACAAACAATCAGATAATAGCATTAATAAATCAGGTAATAGGGTATACAGATTGTGAAGATCGACCTTTTACTCACAGAAATCATTGCTCACTGTGAAAGGCACCAGTACTAAGCCATTTGAGGACTTCTTCCAAAAGCAGTTGTTGCTGGGGCAGACCAGAGCATTCCTGGTTCTTGGTAAAACTATGTCTCCCTCCACCAACAGTTCCCTGGATCCTTCATACACAGATGGAGATGGAAATTTGATCAGGCAAAGCAGAATTTTGGAACATGTTATTCAGATATAAAAATTGACCATCTAGAATCAGTAGAATCAGCAGGTTTCTGACCGTTGTTGATTGTCAGAATGTTTCTTGTGATGTCCACATGCTGAGTCTCCATGAGAGGCACAGCCTGCGAGAGGCCGAGCAGCAGCAGGGCTAGAATGGAGAGAGAGGCTGTGGGCTCCATGTTCCTTCAGTGTGTGGAGATCTGGATGCTCCTTCACCGTAGCTCAGTGTCTAAACCCTGTCAGATCTGGCCTTTTATACACATGGACACTCATTGGTGTGGCTGTTTGGGGATTAAAGCTAGGCTGTAGTGTCCACTGTCTAATGTGTTTATCTAAAGGGAGGCCCTCTGGACGCAGGGTTTGGATTTTAAAACATAATTTTGATTTTTAAGACTGGACGTATCTCCTCCTCCTCAGCATATATCTACTTTGGTGATCCTCAGAGCTTCATTCTAGGGACTCTTTTATTGTCTTAAAGTCCCATGTCCTCTCTTCATTGCTCTGCTGCTCCACAGTTCTACCTTCTGTTGAAACTGAGTGAAACTCATTCAAACACTCAATCTGTCTAATATGTATAAATAGATAGACGAGCCCCTGCATCCACCAGTTATTCTAAAACCTTACTGAATTAGAATGGTTCAGAGTTTGTTTGGTTAAACTCCACTAATGTTCAAGTGTTAGTTGTGTTTACAGTGGTCCCTTATTTTTGGGAGTAACTCAAAAGGAAAAAAAAAACAATTCTCCTTGGAAAAATGGCAAAATCCAAAAGTAAATACTTTCATTATGATAATAAAATGAAACATAGAAATGTAAAAGTTCCACTTTAAGAATCATACAAAGGAAACAAGTAAGTTTTGAAAAAAGGCTTTAAATATTTTAGATTTTTTATCTTCATGCAAAAAATAACTAATTTTCTTAAATATTTAAAAGAAAATGTAAAAAAATAGCAAGTTAAATATTTGCAAGAGATGAAAAATGCATCCTGAATTCAATAGTATTAAAGACATTAATTTAATCGATTTATTTGAAACATTTTAGATACATCCAGACATCATTTTGAATTCCCAATTAAAATTGGACAAATCCTAGCAAATTTCAAAATTAAAATAAAAAATCCAAAACGTATGAATAAAAAAAAACTATTTTTTGTTCATACTGAATTTCCTTTGCCAAATGAAATTTTTTGTAAAAATCATTTTCAAAATTCAGAATTTTCCCAAATGATAGCTTATTTTCAAATGAATGTAGATATATCATGAAATGCATTTTACATCATGTCTTAATTTCTGCATTGTTACTTACTGTCTTAGATCTATCTGATTTGGATTTATTTTAAACTCAAATTTATTATAATACACTAATCATCAGTATCTGTTCAATAGCATTCACCACTCTGTAGCCAAGTTTATTTTTAACTGTACCTTTTATGGTTGATTTAAAATTTCAAACATTTATCATGAAGCTAATAGACAATGCCAATTACAACAGGTAGTTTCAAATGATTTCAAACACTAAAACTGAAAGAAATGGAGAAACTAGGTTTTGCTCCAACAACAGTGATATGTTGATCATTTTTTTCTTACAGTAAAAAAACTTGAAAACGACAGAGGCGACCATGTTTGGTCAGTGCCTTTGTGTTGCCAGCTGAAGTTCGCAGATATCAAACAGAGGGCGACAAAAATAATGCCGCTTTATTGTCATCCAAAAACTTACTTCCTGTGTAAGATAGCTTCAGTGATACAGGTTTACTTTCATCCAAGTACATCACACAAATAAATCATGTTTGGTGGGAAGAGGTCTTAAGTGTTTAGAGTACACAAAATATGAAGAAAATATCAGCTTTTACGAGCAAAATAAAAAATATTAGATTTTTTATTCAAGTTCATCGAATACATGACATTTTATAAATTACTGTTCATCATTTTACTTTACATTCAGACACCTGTGCTAAAATGTGTACATGAGTTTGTTTATACGGATAGACTTCTATGTTAGAATTTTGAGCAGTTCTGTAAATTCAAAATTTTTTTATTCTAATTTGAAAATTTAACTTACATTACAATATCCATAAGTCTAGTGATGAAGAATGATGAGTGAGGTTATGTTAAACTCATTTTCCGGTATTTTTGTCAAACAGCCGTCTTTGCTTGTAATGAAGAATGTTTGCTAATTAACAGAATTAAGTTTTAAAATATTTGCATGGTGACAATAAAAAGTTTCAAATTTATCTGTGAGTTTTTTCAACTGCTGCCTACACATCACTGTGGTGGAATGAATGTAAGAAATGTAATCCTCTTTCAGATAATGTCATAGATGTCAAAGAGTTGACCTATTGAGGGTCTTAGCATTGTCTAATAATATTTACATTGTGATGATCACCTTTAATAAAGGACATGACATTCAAAGAAAACACTCCAAGTTAAATTCTTTGCTTTTTTATTATACAGTGATGATATTTATGACTTATATTAATCATTAAACTACGACATTGTTATATCAATCATTGATGACAACAAGAACATCTCAGCAATTGTAGAGAATGTTGATCCTCTTGATGTCGATGGCGGAGAGGTCTACTCTCTGTCCGATCGGCACTGATGGATCAGGAATAGGAGTGATGGTGTCCTGCCCGTTCATGGAGAAAGCCGTTTTCCCATAGTGCATCACGGAGGAGTAATCGTATGGTGTGTTGAGGTTGTTGGTGTTCTCCTTGTTGAAATTGTACTGCAGTGTTGGTGAGATGTTTGCCCAGTTGATCCTCACGTAGTAGTCGCGGTCACTCCTGGTATGCTCTTGGTAGAAACCCAGCGCGTGGTTCAGCTCGTGCTGGGCAATGCCGTGGTACACACAGCCGTTCCTGCTGAGGGAGACCACCTGCACGCCACCTTGTCTGCCCACTGGAGAGTAGCACCTGAGACGAAATGGGGACGATTGTTCACATCACTGAAGTAAAGCTATGGACAGTGAGCTTAAAACAGGAGTAAAGCTGATCTAAAAGCTCTGCTCTGAATGCTGAGGTAGTCAGCTTCCAATGTTCTGGAAACAAAGCGAATGCAGGTTTTGCTGTGGAAGGTCGCCGGCAATGACAGACCTGTCAGAGGATGCTGTAAAGGATATAAGTAACAAATAATCAGATAATAGCATTAATAAATCAGGTAATGGGGAATACAGATTGTGAAGATTGACCTTTTACTCACAGAAATCATTGCTCACTGTGAAAGGCACCAGCAATAAGCCATTTGAGGACTTCTTCCAAAAGCATTTTTTGCCTGTTTTGTCTGGCAGATTTGCAATCAGAATTATGGTCAGACTGCATTACTGTGTCAAACAAATTTACTTTTCCAAAATGAGCACTATAGCTCATTTGTCAGTGTTTCTTTCTTTCTTTCTTTATTTACTTTTCAATTATTTAATTTGACACGGCGATGGTTCACCAACTACTGCGCCTGAAAGAAGAGAAGAAAGTGTACCTGAGAAATACAGCACTTGGAAAGACTACACAAATGACTGTGATGTATGTGTATGTGAGTGTGTGCGTGTGTGTGTTTGTGAGTGCAGTACAGTATAAATTTGTCACAAGATGCACTCAATAGCGAGGACAGAAAGCTGCGACAACATCCCCCCAGAGGGGATGGGATCTACATATTAGACAGATTGAGTGTTTGAAAGAGTTTCACTCAGTTTCAACAGAAGGTAGAACTGTGGAGCAGCAGAGCAATGAAGAGAGGACATGGGACTTTAAGACAATAAAAGAATCCCTGGAATGAAGCTCTGTGGATCACCAAAGTAGATATATGCTGAGGAGGAGGAGATACGTCCAGTCTTAAAAATCAAAATTATGTTTTAAAATCCAAACCCTGCGTCCAGAGGGCCTCCCTTTACATAAACACATTAGACAGTGGACACTACAGCCTAGCTTTAATCCCCAAACAGCCACACCGATGAGTGTCCATGTGTATAAAAGACCAGATCTCACATGGTTTAGACACTGAGCTACGGTGAAGGAGCATCCAGATCTCCACACACTGAAGCAACATGGAGCCCACAGCCTCTCTCTCCATTCTAGCCCTGCTGCTGCTCGGCCTCTCGCAGGCTGTGCCTCTCATGGAGACTCAGCATGTGGACATCACAAGAAACATTCTGACAATCAACAATGGTCAGATAACCTGCTGATTCTACTGATTCTAGATGGTCAATTTTTATATCTGAATAATATGTTCCAAAATTCTGCTTTGCCTGATCAAATTTCCATCTCCATCTCTGTATGAAGGATCCAGGGAACGATTGGTGGAGGGAGACATAGTTTTACCAAGAACCAGGAATGCTCTGGTCTGCCCCAGCAACAACTGCTTTTGGAAGAAGTCCTCAAATGGCTTAGTGCTGGTGCCTTTCACAGTGAGCAATGATTTCTGTGAGTAAAAGGTCGATCTTCACAATCTGTATTCCCCATTACCTGATTTATTAATGCTATTATCTGATTATTTGTTACTTATATACTTTACAGCATTCTCTGACAGGTCTGTCATTGCCGGCGCCATGGCGACCTTCCACAGCAAAACCTGCATTCGCTTTGTTTCCAGAACCTTTGAAGCTGACTACCTCAGCATTCAGAGCAGAGATGGGTGAGAGCAGCTGAACCATCTACAGAGCTTTTAGATCAGCTTTACTCCTGTTTTAAGCTCACTGTCCATAGCTTTACTTCAGTGATGTGAAGAATCTTCCCCATTTCGTCTCAGGTGCTACTCTGCAGTGGGCAGACAAGGTGGCGTGCAGGTGGTCTCCCTCAGCAGGAACGGCTGTGTGTACCACGGCATTGCCCAGCACGAGCTGAACCACGCGCTGGGTTTCTACCACGAGCATACCAGGAGTGACCGCGACTACTACGTGAGGATCAACTGGGCAAACATCTCACCAACAATGCAGTACAATTTCAACAAGGAGAACACCAACAACCTCAACACACCATACGATTACTCCTCCGTGATGCACTATGGGAAAACGGCTTTCTCCATCAACGGGCAGGACACCATCACTCCTATTCCTGATCCATCAGTGCCGATCGGACAGAGAGTGGACCTCTCAGCCATCGACATCAAGAGGATCAACATTCTCTACAATTGCTGAGATGCTACTGTGGCTCATTTACAGCTGAACACAGCTCTTCTGTAGCTGAAGTGTTTCATCCTGTCATGTTCTTGTTGTCATCAATGATTGATATAACTATGTCGTAGTTTAATGATTAATATAAGTCATAAATATCATCACTGCATAATAAAAAAGCAGAGCATTTAACCTGGAGTATTTTCTTTGAATGTCATGTCCTTTATTAAAGGTGATCATCACAATTTAAATATTATTAGACCATGGTAAGAGCCTCAATAGTTCAACTCTTTCACATCTATGACATTATCTGAAGGAGGATTACACTTCGTACATTCATTCCATCCCAGTGATGTGTAGGCAGCAGTTTAAACAAACTCACAGATAAATTTGACAAATACTTTTTATTGTCACCATTTAAATATTTTAAAACTTAATTCTGATAATTAGCAAAAATTCTTCATTACAAGCGAAGATGGCTTTTTCACAAAAATACCGGAAAATTAGTTTAACATAACCTCAGTCATCATTCTTCATCACTAGACTTATGGATATTATAATGTAAGTTAAATTTTCAAATTAGAATAAAAAAATTTTGAATTTACAGAACTGCTCAAAATTCTAACAGAGAAGTCTATCCGTATAAACAAACTCATGTACACATTTTAGCACAGGTGTCTGAATGTAAAGTAAAATGATGAACAGTAATTTATAAAATGTCATGTATTTGATGAACTTGAATAAAAAATCTAATATTTTTTATTTTGCTCATAAAAGCTGATATTTTCTTCATATTTTGTGTACTCAAACACTTAAGACCTCTTCCCACCAAACATGATTTATTTGTGTGATGTACTTGGATGAAAGTAAACCTGTATCACTGAAGCTATCTTACACAGCAAGTAAGTTTTTGGATGACAATAAATCGGCATTATTTTATTTGCCCTCTGTTTGATTTCTGCAAACTTCAGCTGGCAACACAAAGGCACTGACCAAACATGGTCGCCTCTGCTGTTTTCAAGTTTTTTTACTGTAAGAAAAAAATGAACAACATATCACTGTTGTTGGAGCAAAATCTAGTTTCTCCATTTCTTTCAGTTTTAGTGTTTGAAATCATTTGAAACTACCTGTTGTAATTGGCATTGTCTATTAGCTTCGTGATAAATGTTTGAAATTTTAAATAAGCCATAAAATGTACAGTTAAAAATAAACTTGCCTACAGATTGGTGAATGCTATTGAACAGATACTGATGATTAGTGTATTATAATAAGTTTGAGTTTAAAATAAAGCCAAATCAGATAGATCTAAGACAGTAAGTAACAATGCAGAAATTAAGACATGATATAAAATGCATTTCATCATATATCTACATTCATTTGAAAATAAGCTATCATTTGGGAAAATTTTGAATTTTGAAAATGATTTTTACAAAAAATTTCATTTGGCAAAGGAAATTCAGGATGAACTAAAAAATAGGTTTTTAAATAGGCTTTTTATTCATACATTTTGAATTTTTAATTTAATTTTGAAATTTGCTAGGATTTGTGAAATTTTATCGGGGAATTCAAAATTATGTCTGGATGTATCTAAAGTTTTCTAGTAAATCGATTAAATTAATGTCTTTAATATTATTGAATTCAGGATGCATTTTTCATCTCTTGCAAATATTTAACTTGCTATTTGTTTTTCTTTCAAATTTTTCAAGAAAATGTGTTACTTTTTTTGCCTGAAGATAAAAAACTACAATATTTAAAGCCCTTTTTCAAAACTTAAGTGTTTCCTTTGTATGATTCTTAAAGTGGAAGTTTTACATTTCTATGTTTCATTTTATTATCATAATGAAAGTATTTACTTTTGGATTTTGCCATTTTTCCAAGGGGAATTGTTTTTTTTCCTTTTGAGTTACTCCCAAAAATAAGGGACCACTGTAAACACAACTAACACTTGAACATTAGTGGAGTTTAACCAAACAAACCCTGAACCATACTAATTCAGGAAGGTTTTAGAATAACTGGTGGATTCAGAGGCTCCTTCATCTATTTATACATATTAGACAGATTGAGTGTTTGAATGAGTTTCACTCAGTTTCAACAGAAGGTAGAACTGTGGAGCAGCAGAGCAATGAAGAGAAAAAATGGGACTTCAAGAGAATAAAAGAGTCCCTAGTATTAAGCTCTGAGGATCACCAAAGAAGATATATGCTGAGGAGGAGGAGATACGTCCAGTCTTAACAATCTAAATTTTGTTTTAAAATCCAAACCCTGAGTCCACTGGGCCTCCCTTTAGATAAACACATTAGACAGTGGACACTACAGCCTAGCTTTAATCCCCAAACAGCCACACCGATGAGTGTCCATGTGAATAAAAGGCCAGATCTCACAGGGTTTAGACACTGAGCTACGGTGAAGGAGCATCCAGATCTTCACACACTGAAGCAACATGGAGCCCACAGCCTCTCTCTCCATTCTAGCCCTGCTGCTGCTCGGCCTCTCGCAGGCTGTGCCTCTCATGGAGACTCAGCATGTGGACATCACAAGAAATATTCTGACAATCAACAACGGTCAGATAACCTGCTGATTCTACTGATTCTAGATGGTCAATTTTTATATCTGAATAACATGTTCCAAAATTCTGCTTTGCCTGATCAAATTTCCATCTCCATCTGTGTATGAAGGATCCAGGGAACTGTTGGTGGAGGGAGACATAGTTTTACCAAGAACCAGGAATGCTCTGGTCTGCCCCAGCAACAACTGCTTTTGGAAGAAGTCCTCAAATGGCTTAGTACTGGTGCCTTTCACAGTGAGCAATGATTTCTGTGAGTAAAAGGTCGATCTTCACAATCTGTATTCCCCATTTCCTGATTTATTAATGCTATTATCTGATTATTTGTTACTTATATCCTTTACAGCATCCTCTGACAGGTCTGTCATTGCCAGCGCTATGGCGACCTTCCACAGCAAAACCTGCGTTCGCTTTGTTTCCAGAACCATTGAAGCTGACTACCTCAGCATTGAGAGCAGAGATGGGTGAGAGCAGCTGAACCATCTACAGAGCTTTTAGATCAGCTTTACTCCTGTTTTAAGCTCACTGTCCATAGCTGTACTTCAGTGATGTGAAGAATCTTCCCCATTTCGTCTCAGGTGCTACTCTCCAGTGGGCAGACAAGGTGGCGTGCAGGTGGTCTCCCTCAGCAGGAACGGCTGTGTGTACCACGGCATTGCCCAGCACGAGCTGAACCACGCGCTGGGTTTCTACCACGAGCATACCAGGAATGACCGCGACTACTACGTGAGGATCAACTGGGCAAACATCTCACCAACACTGCAGTACAATTTCAACACGGAGAACACCAACAACCTCAACACACCGTACGATTACTCCTCCGTGATGCACTATGGGAAAACGGCTTTCTCCATCAACGGGCAGGACACCATCACTCCTATTCCTGATCCATCAGTGCCGATCGGACAGAGAGTGGACCTGTCCGCCATCGACGTCAAGAGGATCAACATTCTCTACAATTGCTGAGATGCTACTGTGGCTCATTTACAGCTGAACACAGCTCTTCTGTAGCTGAAGTATTTCATCCTGTCATGTTCTTATCACTGTTTTTGGCTGATATAATATTAGAACTTACTGATAAATGTAGTCACTGTATGTGTCCTCAGTGTTTAATGGACCATATTAAAGCATTTTAACCAGAATTAGTACTTTTTGATGTTTTTCCCAAAATGTTGACATCATTTTAGGATCTTCTGCTACATCTTTATTATTAACAGTTTATAATAGTTTCAAAATTTCAGCCCTTTTACATTCATTTATCTTCTGGAACAAGTTAGTAAAAAACACCAATGGACACTGTACATTTTTAAAAAGTTCTAAGCCTAAAAATCTATTAATTGAAAGTACCTGCTAAGAAAAGGGATCGGTTTCCTTTCTTTAGAGCATGTTACCATTTAAATAAGTCTAAAACAAATCCCACATCATGAAAAATCAAACCTTTTCAGCTTTTATAGAAACAGGGTTTGATGTAGTCTCTAACCATGGTTAAAAGATTCAAATAACAACCACATCTATTCAGTCCACACATCAAACTGAACAGACCTGCTTTCAACTGATGTCACGAAAACCAACATGTTTCAATGTCTCCAACTATTCGGCCTGCAGCAGGTTAGCCCCGCCCGCTCACGCTGATGTTTTAAGGAGTGTTTCATTTTGATTGCTCTTTGAATGTGGCACAGCCAATCAGAACAGAGCTTGTTTGCATACTGTCAGTTATCGTAACTTTACAGTAGAGAGCAATGTGAGTTAATGTGAGGAGGTTTTATTTCAACTAATTTTGGGAGAATTTCTAAAGATCCATTCATCGTGAAATTTCGAGGATTGCTGCGTTCCTCAAGGTTCCATTTTAGGTCCCATACTGTTGTCTCCATGTGAAAATATAAGTATTTGTGATTAATACACTAATGATGTACAGCAGTATCATCTGCTGAACCGGTGATAATCGTGCACATATTTATTGTGTTTAATTTTTAAAATAAAGGCAGGGGCCTCTGAAGTCACCCTTTACTATCTCACTGAGTCGACTGGGCCCTTTAAGGCCTCTGTCAGGCTGTACTGGCCCTTTAAGGGGTGTTTATTTTTAACAGAGGGGGCGTTTCTCTGTGGTCACTGCCTCTGTGCGCTTCCTCGAGGCCCAGGCAGGGGAAGGCAGCTCCAGCTGGAAGTTTCGAGCATGGCTGAGCAGCAGAGGAGCGACGTTCTGGCTTTTTATGTGAATGGGAAGAAGGTAAGGAGCTGTGTGTATATAAACGCCTTTAATGAGCTCCAGCTGATGTCCTGCCTCGGTGGAGCTGTGGAAGGTCAGCCCTTCTCCACCGCTGGTTCCTCATTGTGAGGTGAGAGAAAGTCTTAAGTATGTGAACCTGAGGTTTGCTGTGCTGCAGGTGACCGTGAGCGATGCAGATCCGGAGACCACCCTGCTCGGCTTCCTCAGACAGAGCCGTATCCTTTCAGCTGGACCTGCTGTGGTGCTGCAGGGTCTCAGCAGGAGCTCTGAGCAGCCTCGGTGGAGCTGCTCCAGACTCACAGCTGAGGGGTTTCCTGTGAGGAGACTTTCGGAGAAATCCTTCAGCTTCGTTTTGGAAGCGATAGGAGCTTCTTCTGAAGTCTGACTAGGAGCGAGGAGAGAGATGAGGTCATTTCAGAGAAATGGACAGAAGGAGTGAATGAGTGCACTGCCGAATGAACTGTTGACCTCTGAGAGAGAGAGAGAGAGAGAGAGAGAGACAGAGAAGGAGAGAGAGAAGCAATGAAAAGTAGATAAAGAGAGAGAGAGAGAGAAGCAATGAAAAGTAGATAAAGAGAGAGAGAGAGAGAGAGAAGCAATGAAAAGTAGATAAAGAGAGAGAGAGAAGCAATGAAAAGTAGATAAAGGAGAGAGAGAGAGTGATGGGGGAGAGATGGAGAGTCAAAAAGAAGAGAATAAGAAGTAGAGAAGAGAAAGAGGAAGACTAAAACGCAGTAGAGCGTGTTTATGGGGGAAACGTGTGTTTGTAAAAATGTGTTTTTGTGTGTTTTAAAGACTCGATTTTCAGAATCTGTTGTGATGTCATTTCGTTTTTACAGGACTGGATTTTAACGGTAATGATTAATGAATATTTATAGGCTCATTTGACTGGCCGTTATTATACGGGCCAGCTTTAAAAACGTGTGTAGTGGGAAAGCTGGTTTTTGAGTCACATCTGAGATGAGTTGTTTTCCTGTGTGGCTGCAGGAGGTCAGGCAGGCTGTGAGTGTGTGTTTGAGGTCCTTGACCGTTTGGGCAGTGCGGCTGACGGGCAGTAAGTACGGCTGTGGAGGAGGAGGCTGTGGAGCCTGTACTGTAATGCTGTCCAGATACGACCCTCAGACCAAACACATACAGTATCCTTTACCGGACGACGCCGTCATGAGAGCGTCCACAGCAGCGTAAGGGAGGGGCTTGTAGAGCACTGGGCTCATCGGGAGGCGGGGCTTAAAGACGCAGGAGCTCTAACAGCGCTTGGGACCGAGGGTGAATAGAGATGAACAGTATGAGGAGCGTAAGGTGTGTTTGGGACGTTGAAGCTGTAAATCTGTTCCAGTGGAGCAAAAATAAAAGTATGAACGCTGAAAATGAGCACGATGGATCCCCTTCCGGAAGAAAACCTCGTATCTCCGTTTTTCAGTTTTTCAGTTTTTGACGTAGTTTGAAAATGCCTGTTGATCTTTACGTTGTGTGTAGACTTCATGAAGAATGGTCCAAAAGAAATGGCCCAGAATTACTTGGCGTCTGGTTCCATTGACTTACATTAAAAGTAGAGTATGTTTTTTCCTTCTCCTGTGAAGTCACCATATCAGAGATATGAGGTTTTGATCCAACAGCAGCGATATTATAATAGATTATTAAATTATTCACCACGTTTACCAAATGAGGTGGTGCAGTTAGTGACGCTGTCACCTCGCCACAAGAAAGGCCTGGGTTTTCTCCCACTGTCCAAAGACATGCGGTCAGGCCAACTGGACATGCTAAACTGCCCCTAGGTGTGAGTGTGTGTGAGTGTATATGTCTGTGTGTCTGTCCTGCAGTGGACTCCTGGCCTTCCACCCAGTGACTGCTGGGATAGACTCTGGCTCCCCCTGCGACCCAGGAGGATAAGCGGGTTAGGTGTGTGTGTGTTGAAAGTTTGAAGGAGGGCATTTTTCATTATAGCCTGTATCATCAACCACGTCGTCGTAAGTTTTAAGTGGAGAAGTTTAACTAAACTGCCTGTTGGTGACGTAGACCAATCAGAAACCCCAGGAGCAGTGACATCACACCCACAACTAACTGCCAGTTCAGTGTTCAACCCTCGCGCCAGAAAACGGACGTGGACGTCTAACTGGCTAAAAAACGGCCTGGACTTTAATTCCTAGAAAATAATCCCAGTTTAAATCTCTGTCACAATATTCAGAAGGGAATTCTCGATTTCCCAAATTGCTCAGCCTTCCTGTTTCAGTGTATTTTCAGTGTATTTTAAAAAATAGTTTCAGTCAGTCAAATGAGCTCCAGGCGTGGCCTCGTGTGGGATGATGCCCTGAATCGTTTGCTAGAGAATCGTTTAGAGATCAGAGTCTGAGCTGAAACACTCCTTGTGACGCCAGCGTGAGTGGGCGGGGCTAAAGTAGGTGGATGTATGTAAACGTGTAGGTGTTTGATTGGTCAGTTTTCTATAATACAGGCCCTTTAATGAGTTCTGAGGGGCGGTCAGTGAGCTGTGGTTTCCTTCACTGTGCAGTCACTTCTCTGTTAATGCCTGCCTGATGCCCGTGTGCCAGCTGCACGGAGCCGCCGTCACCACCGTCGAAGGGATCGGCAGCACCAAAACCAGGTTACACCCTGTGCAGGTAATCCGGATTATAGTGCAGGACACTGGATTAGTCTGTGTATTGTGCTGGTGTGAGTGGATCAGACACAGCAGTGCTGCTGGAGTTTTTAAACACTGTGTTCACTCACTGTCCACTCTATTAGACACTCCTACCTTGTCGGTCCACCTTGTAGATGTAAAGTCAGAGACGACAGCTCATCTGCTGCTGCACAGTTTGTGTTGGTCATCCTCTAGTCCTTCATCAGTGGACACAGGACGCTGCCCGCAGGACGCTGCCCGCAGGACGCTGTTGGCTGAATATTTTTGGTTGGTGGACTATTCTCAGTCCAGCAGCGACACTGAGGTGTTTAAAAACTCCAGCAGCACTGCTGTGTCTGATCCACTCAGACCAGCACAACACACACTAACACACCACCACCACGTCAGTGTTACTGCAGTGCTGAGAATGACCCACCACCCAAACAGTACCTGCTCTGTGAGGGTCCTGTGTGTGTGTACTTTGTGTGTGTGTATGTGTGTATTGTGTGCATGTACTGCATGTGTGTGTGTGTACTGTGTGTGTGTGTGTGTGTGTGTATGTAGTGTGTGTGTGTGTGTCGTCTCTCTAGTTTATCAGAGACTAAATAATTATTAAACTCATTAAAGCTCCTGATCAGTCATTTTTACCTGGATTACTTCAATGGTGGTTTAACAGATCCAGAAGGTGCTACAAACACCTGCAGCGTTTTGTTTCGTAAAACAGGACAAAAGAATAAAATCCACAGAACTTTAATGTTTTTCTCGTAAGCCGGTCGTTTCGATCTGGAGCAGTAAATTCACTTCAGGCTTTATTTTCAATGCTCAGGCTTTAAAGGAGAGTTTATCAAACTCTAATTTAGCTAAGAATTGATGACATCATCATAATTGGTGGCCTGATTGGCTAAATTGGCTCGGATGAGCTGCCTGTCCAGCTGTCCGAGTCTCGCTGTAGCCGTATCTGTGTGTCCATTTTCAGGAGCGAATAGCGAAGGCTCACGGCTCTCAGTGCGGCTTCTGTACTCCTGGGATGGTGATGTCCATCTACACACTGCTGAGGAACAAACCACAGCCCACCATGGAGGAGATCAGAGAGACTCTGGGGGGTAAAACAGACACTTACACACTGCTTTAGGTCAGTAGCAGGAACACTGACCAATCAGCTCTCAGTAGCAGTAACACTAACCAATCAGCTCTCAGTAGCAGTAACACTAACCAATCAGCTCTCAGTAGCAGTAACGCTAACCAATCAGCTCTCAGTAGCAGTAACGCTAACCAATCAGCTCTCAGTAGCAGTAACGCTAACCAATCGGCTCTCAGTAGCAGTAACACTAACCAATCAGCTCTCAGTAGCAGTAACACTAACCAATCAGCTCTCAGTAGCAGTAACTCTAACCAATCAGCTCTCAGTAGCAATAACTCTAACCAATCAGCTCTCAGTAGCAGTAACTCTAACCAATCAGCTCTCAGTAGCAGTAACTCTAACCAATCAGCTCTCAGTAGCAGTAACTCTAACCAATCAGCTCTCAGTAGCAGTAACACTAACCAGTCAGCTCTCAGTAGCAGTAACACTAACCAATCAGCTCTCAGTAGCAGTAACGCCGACCAATCAGCTCTCAGTAGCAGTAACGCCGACCAATCAGCTCTCAGTAGCAGTAACGCCGACCAATCAGCTCTCAGTAGCAGTAACGCCGACCAATCAGCTCTCAGTAGCAGTAACGCCGACCAATCAGCTCTCAGTAGCAGTAACGCCGACCAATCAGCTCTCAGTAGCAGTAACGCCGACCAATCAGCTCTCAGTAGCAGTAACGCCGACCAATCAGCTCTCAGTAGGAGTAACGCCGACCAATCAGCTCTCAGTAGGAGTAACGCCGACCAATCAGCTCTCAGTAGCAGTAACGCCGACCAATCAGCTCTCAGTAGCAGTAACGCCGACCAATCAGCTCTCAGTAGCAGTAACGCCGACCAATCAGCTCTCAGTAGCAGTAACGCCGACCAATCAGCTCTCAGTAGCAGTAACGCCGACCAATCAGCTCTCAGTAGCAGTAACGCCGACCAATCAGCTCTCAGTAGCAGTAACGCCGACCAATCAGCTCTCAGTAGCAGTAACACTAACCAATCAGCTGCTCCTCCGCTTGTTGTCTATAGGCTGTAATAAGCTGTTTATAACAGGCTGCTTTGTTTGTGTAGGTAACCTGTGCAGGTGTACCGGGTATCGGCCCATTATCGACGGCTATCGGACTTTCTGTGAGGTGATCAGCTCCTTCATCTCCGGGTTCCTTCATGCAGTGGGAGAAAGTCTAGAACCGTTCCGTGTACATGAGTCAGACAGTAATCAGATAATGGGGCAACGCCAGGTCTACAGGAGTCAGACAGAAATCAGATAATGGTGAAACTCCAGGTCTACAGGAGTCAGACAGTAATCAGATAATGGGGAAACTCCAGGTCTACATGAGTCAGACAGTAATCAGATAATGGGGAAACTCCAGGTCTACATGAGTCAGACAGTAATCAGATAATGGGGAAACTCCAGGTCTACATGAGTCAGACAGTAATCAGATAGTGGGGGAACTCCAGGTCTACATGAGTCAGACAGTAATCAGTTAATGGGGAAACTCTAGGTCTACAGGAGTCAGACAGTAATCAGATAATGGGGAAACTCCAGGTCTACAGGAGTCAGACAGTAATCAGATAATGGGGAAACTCCAGGTCTACAGGAGTCAGACAGTAATCAGATAATGGGGAAACTCCAGGTCTACATGAGTCAGACAGTAATCAGATAATGGGGAAACTCCAGGTCTACAGGAGTCAGACAGTAATCAGATAATGGTGAAACTCCAGGTCTACAGGAGTCAGACAGTAATCAGATAATGGGGAAACTCCAGGTCTACATGAGTCAGACAGTAATCAGATAATGGGGAAACTCCAGGTCTACATGAGTCAGACAGTAATCAGATAATGGAGAAACTCCAGGTCTACATGAGTCAGACAGTAATCAGATAATGGGGAAACTCCAGGTCTACATGAGTCAGACAGTAATCAGTTAATGGGGAAACTCCAGGTCTACATGAGTCAGACAGTAATCAGATAATGGGGAAACTCCAGGTCTACAGGAGTCAGACAGTAATCAGATAATGGGGAAACTCTAGGTCTACAGGAGTCAGACAGTAATCAGATAATGGGGAAACTCCAGGTCTACATGAGTCAGACAGTAATCAGATAATGGGGAAACTCCAGGTCTACAGGAGTCAGACAGTAATCAGATAATGGGGAAACTCCAGGTCTACAGGAGTCAGACAGTAATCAGATAACGGGGAAACTCCAGGTCTACAGGAGTCAGACAGTAATCAGATAACGGGGAAACTCCAGGTCTACAGGAGTCAGACAGTAATCAGATAACGGGGAAACTCCAGGTCTACATGAGTCAGACAGTAATCAGATAATGAGGAAACTCCAGGTCTACAGGAGTCAGACAGTAATCAGATAATGGGGAAACTCCAGGTCTACATGAGTCAGACAGTAATCAGATAATGGGGAAACTCCAGGTCTACAGGAGTCAGACAGTAATCAGATAATGGGGAAACTCCAGGTCTACAGGAGTCAGACAGTAATCAGATAACGGGGAAACTCCAGGTCTACAGGAGTCAGACAGTAATCAGATAACGGGGAAACTCCAGGTCTACAGGAGTCAGACAGTAATCAGATAACGGGGAAACTCCAGGTCTACATGAGTCAGACAGTAATCAGATAATGAGGAAACTCCAGGTCTACATGAGTCAGACAGTAATCAGATAATGGGGAAACTCCAGGTCTACAGGAGTCAGACAGTAATCAGATAATGGGGAAACTCCAGGTCTACATGAGTCAGACAGTAATCAGATAACGGGGAAACTCCAGGTCTACAGGAGTCAGACAGTAATCAGATAACGGGGAAACTCCAGGTCTACATGAGTCAGACAGTAATCAGATAATGAGGAAACTCCAGGTCTACATGAGTCAGACAGTAATCAGATAATGGGGAAACTCCAGGTCTACAGGAGTCAGACAGTAATCAGATAATGGGGAAACTCCAGGTCTACATGAGTCAGACAGTAATCAGATAACGGGGAAACTCCAGGTCTATAAATGGACGGAACGTTCTGGGGAAGTGACGCTTTGATGCTTTAACAATGTTTACATTTCACATCAAAAAAGTGATCAAAATTCGTTTTTTCTTGTTTTGGCCCTTTAATCTGTTTGTTCTCTCTGCAGAGTGAAAACTGTTGCCGGGTGAACGGCAGTGCCGGCTGCGCGGCCAATGGAAACGGACCTTTGGAACCTGCGGAGAATGTAAGATTATTTTCGGGTCATCTCGGGTCAGTGGCCTATTCAGATGATTATTACCTGGTTTGGACTCTTTGTTTAGGCTTTTAGCCCTTTTTCCAGGTTTTTCCGCGTTTCACTGTAAAGACTCTGATGTTGTGGATTTGATTCGTCTTCCTGCTCATCGGCCAATCACTGGCATTTCACTGCCACAAGGACTGAAAGTCCAGCCGAGGTTATCGGTTAAATTTGTGAGTGAAGTGTTTGCTTTGTCTGGTCTCTCAGGGTCAGACGGAGACGTCTGGGAAAGAGAAGCTTCTACCTCTGGACCCCACACAGGAGCTCATCTTCCCCCCAGAGCTGATAGTAAGACTTTAAAGGAGTTAATGAAAAACCCCACCGTGTAACGGTAGTGTGAGGAAAACTAAAGGGGTAGTTCCTTTTCTCCAAGTGTACTCAAACACTTTAAAATGTGCAGCAAAATAGTCCCTAAAGAAATCGTATTATTCCAGATATTCCACTATTTTCCCTCAACAACATTCCGTATAAGCTCAGAAGACTCGTGTCGGTTCTCTGGTGGTTCTGGATGGTAAATAAAATGTCCATATCTGAGTTCTAGTCATGAAGACACGAGTCTTCTGAATTTATATGGAATGTTGATGATGGGAAAACAGTGGAAAATATGAAATAAGAAGTTTTATTAGGGACAATTTTGCCTCATAACACCCTGCATATCATGTATCCCTCCACCATGAATGGAGTTTAAAGCTGAAATCTGCTGAAAACGGTCATAAACAATGTGGGATATAAATGAAGGTAAAATAGTGGAAAATCTAAAGAAATGAAACGTAAAAGGCAGTTTTAAGACGCTCTGGCGCTTTTATGTGATGTAGCAGTTTAATCTGTGGGCGACTCTGTGTAGAGAATGGCCGAGTTGGAGGAGCGAGCCACTCAGACGTTTCGGGGGGAGAGGATGACCTGGATCTCCCCCATCTCTCTGGATGAGCTGCTCCAGCTGAAGAGTCAACACCCACAAGCCCCCGTCGTCATGGGCAACACTAATCTAGGTATTTTTACCTCACTGAGCTTTGAGCTGCCAGCTCGGCGGCTCCTGACGGCTGATGGAGGAAGGAAGCGCATCCACAGACGTTTCCATGTTTTGTTGATATGTTGCCACATCCTCTACAGAAAACACACGTATGTCATAAAATGTGCATCAACGTTTGACGTGATATTTATTAAAGTTCATGCAGTTTGAGAGAAATTTTAAACTCCTACCCACATGATCCTTAAAGCCAGACTGTCCGGTCCAAACCTGGACACCTGGCAACCCTGCCTCACTTTCACCTCTTATACACCCGGGTATATTTTGGTTTGTCCACCTGAATTTACATAATCAAGTCATGAGGCTAATTATTCAGTAACTGCAGGAAATAAATGTATTTATTTATTTATTTTATTTATTTATTCATTTTTTTGTAAAACTTCAAATGAGCAGAACGTGTGTTTTATGATCTCCACATATCACTACACGCTCACGATTCACTGCTGAGAGCCAAAAATCTTGTTGTTTTCTAAAAGTGATGTTTCCAGAGCAGATCACTGAAGAGACGCCGTCTGTTTATAGTTTAGAGCCCAGATTTGGGGAAAAACGGGTCGACTTTCAGTAGAAAAACAAAGTTCAGCTTCTTTTATTATAAGGGTTTAAAATGACGTCACCGTCTATTAGACTGGAGAGAAGAGCTACAGCCTCACACGACGCCCAGCTTCTGAATGGAGCTTATGGAGTATGAACGTTATGAAGAACATGACCGAGTGGGTTTGGGACCACCGGTGGTCTCGAGGAGTCTGAAACGTGAGAAAGTGTGAATGTTAGTGAAACTGCACTGTTGTTTGTGGTGAAGTCTTAAACGGTGGTGAATTAGATGCCGTGACCTGTTATAACAGCTGATGAACTGATTGACCTGCTGTCCTGATTTTACTGTCTGATGTTTTTATCAGGGCTGGACATAAAGTTTAAAGGCGTCGTCCATCCCATAATCATATCAGGCTTTCGTGTGCGGGAGCTGTTTGAGGTCACGGAGAAGCCGGAAGGTAAGTGTCCAGAACACTAAGGGAGGTGGGAAGGCGTTTTGGGTTGGCGCTGTCCACTTTATCGGCTCCACTGACCGTATAGACCCAGTAGCACAGTTACAGACTGTAGTCCATCTGTTTCTCTGATACTCTGTTACCCTGTTCTTCAGTGGTCAGGACCCCCATGGACCCTCACAGTGCAGGTGCTATTTGGGTGTTGGGTCATTTTCAGCACTTCTGTAACACTGGCTTGGTGATGGTGTGTTAGTGTATGTTGTGCTGGTCTGAGTGAATCAGCAGTGGACCGCTGCTGGATTGAGAACCAAAAATATCCAGCCAACAGCGTCCTGTGGGCGGCGTCCTGTGACCACTGATGAAGGACGAGAGGATGACCAACCCAACCTCCATCAATCTCGTATCAGTGCCAGACTCTGCGTGTGTGTGTGTGTTGCAGGTGTGTGTATTGGAGCGGGCTCTAGTCTGTCCACCGTGCGGAGTGTGTTGGAGAAGTGTGTGTGTTCTCTCCCTGCTGAACACACACAGACACTCGCAGCGCTGCTGGAGCAGCTGAGCCACGTCGCAGGAGAGCAGATCCGCAACGTTGCTGTGAGTCTTTCACACATACACACACAGTAGAGTCCAAAAGGCAGAGACCAGCCTTCGTTTATTTCATTCCCTGCTGAATGGTTTCCACTGAGACCACTAGTTTCCTGTAGGACGCCATTAGATCCCATTAGGAAACCACATGCATCTGGAATCAGTCCCAGAACACCATTAGAGTCCTTCACACTGTGATATCAACCCAACACAACAGCAGAATAGCTTTAGTGTGTGACCAGTAGTGATGCACCAATACCACCGTCTCTCTTCCGATACCGATACCTGATCCTCGAGTACCGGCCGATACTGAGTACCGACACCCACACTAACTCTGTCTAACCTTATTAGCATATTAGTCTTGATATTCATGCAGTTTGACTTTTTAAAAGTTTCATTTTAGTCCAAACTGTGTCCTCTATCATTAATAAAGCATTTACCTGTAATCGTCATGTTTTAATGTATAATCTAACAACTTTAGATGCCTAAGGCTGTTGATTATGTAAATGTAATGCCGTAAATGTAAATGATTATAAGAGTGATGTTTAACATATGAATGTAAAATATGTTTGTGTAAAGCAGTTAAAACAGAACTGAATGACACGCAGATAAACCTGCGACGCACATCTCAGACGCGATTCCTTCGCACGTACGTTCATCACAGTGCTGCCTTCTGAGGCACTGACTTATGAGGCACCAAGGCATCAAGACAGCTGCCTTCAGTTTTGTGCACAGCGTTTGACACGCAGGCCGGTTTCTGGTTCAAATCGGGTTCTGAAAAGGCGCATCACAGGTGGGGTGAATGGACACGCAGGCCTGGCTAGTGGGCTGCTATGCTAAAGGCTAAACCAAAGCTAAAGATTACCTCAGGATTACCTCAGTGGTGGTTTCTTCCACATGTCTCTCTAATGTTCAGTCCCTCACTAACAGCCGGGACTAATAGTAACTCACTGTTCAGTGAATTTTAACCAGTGGGTTTCAGGGCAGTTAACAGAGCAAGACGCATCCAGGGCCAATGATTACAGGGCGAGGGTACAGATCACTGAAAGAAGCGAGTCAGCTGTTGAGGTGAGGAGCTGCCACTGGTGTGTTTTATGCTGTTTTCATGCAGCTCTATGTTGTGTATTTGTGACATATCAGTGAAACCAATGGCTTACATAGAATTCCAAACAGTAATCACCCACTTCTATTGCCTTTATACGGCGTCAAGCGCCAGTATCGGCATCAGTGCTGATACGGCATCATATTGCTGCAACTCTGGTAACCAGGTAGGCGTGGAGGCAGGACGCAAGTGTGAGTGTCTTACATTAAAGTCCAGGTTACAGGTTAATTAGAGGGTCCCAGCATGGCTGAGATGTCCTGACCAAGAACAAGAAACAGAAAATTAGAGACTGACAAACTGAGAAAACGAAACTAAACGGGAAAAGACAAGAAACTATCCAAGAAATCCACGCAGTTCCCGGCAAGAACAAGGCGGACCGGAGGGGTTTACATACACTGAACAGAGCTGGACACATGGACTAGTGATACAACACAGGCGAGTTAAGTAACAAAAAAAAGGGCGGAGCCACAGAGCAGCAGGCCAATGAAACAGAAGCACATGGATAGACGGACAAATGCAAACAGACGGAAACAGAGCGAGGATGTTACACAGTGAAAATTGGACACCAGAAAATTCAGTGGTTTTAGTGATTTCTGTTCAGCAGGACTGAATTTTTAGGACATTTTTGGAACCAAAATGCTGTAAATTTACAGTATTTATGGCACAGTATTATACTGGTTTGTTATTTTACAGGATCGTACTGTAAAAGATTGGGCATTTACAGAGTAACATACCAGACAACGCAATTTACAGTAATATACCAGCAGCCGAGTTTACAGTAAAGTTCTGTAAATTAACAGTAAATAATTGTAAACACAATATTCAGTTAATTACTGTAAAATATTGACTTTGATTATACAGAAAACTTACGCCCATAAATCACTAATTCTTACCGTTACCTTTTACAGAGAATTTCACGTTCATGAGTTTCTGTCTGTGTCTCTGTCTGTCTGTGTCTCTGTCTGTGTCTCTGTGTCTCTGTCTGTGTTTGTGTCTTTGTGTCTCTGTCTGTGTCTCTGTCTGTGTTTGTGTCTCTGTCTGTGTCTCTATCTGTGTTTCTGTCTGTGTCTCTGTCTGTGTTTGTGTCTCTGTCTGTGTCTCTGTCTGTGTCTCTGTCTGTGTCTCTATCTGTGTTTCTGTCTGTGTCTCTGTCTGTGTTTCTGTCTGTGTTTCTGTCTGTGTCTGTGTCTCTGTCTGTGTCTCTGTCTGTCTGTGTCTCTGTCTGTGTTTCTGTCTGTGTCTTTGTGTCTCTGTCTGTGTCTCTGTCTGTCTGTGTCTCTGTGTCTGTGTCTCTGTCTGTCTGTGTCTCTGTCTGTGTCTCTGTCTGTGTCTCTGTGTTTGTCTGTGTCTCTGTCTGTGTCTCTGTCTGTGTCTTTGTGTCTCTGTCTGTGTCTCTGTCTGTGTCTTTGTGTCTCTGTCTGTGTCTCTGTCTGTGTCTCTGTCTGTGTTTACAGACTCTGGGTGGTAACGTTGCGAGCGCGTATCCAAACTCCGATCTGAATCCTGTTCTAGCTGCTGGTAGATGCTCCGTAGTGCTGCAGTCCAGAGGTGAATGAGGCGCTCACTGTTATTTCCCAGTTCATTTGACTGAGTTCTGTATTTCTATTATACACAATTTGCCCCGTTTGTCTCTTAATTCAGTGACACTTTACCTGAAGCCTGCTTACATCAGCACTTCATAACGTGCGTAAGCTCTGCATAAAGCATTTAATAAGCAGTACAATCAGACGATAAGAGAGCAGTGGCGTCGGTTTAATGTGGCGACGCTTTTCATGTATAACTGATGCCGTTAGATCACAGAGCATAAAGACAAACGAGCACAGTTAATATGTTGATGCTGTAGGGCAAAACCTTCCGTCTCCGTTTTTCTCTATTTATTATTTTTTACAAAAACGTCTTTTTGCACTCATTTCCATTAAAAGCTCAAGTCTTCCTGATATTTCCTTCTCCGGTTTTGGGGCTTTTGTTTGTGCAGATTTATGGAGTTTGATGCTTTTATGCAAATTCTACTGATATTTATTCCCTTGATTACTCTGTTATGGTGCGTCATTCCCAGGTAATGCTGATCATTTGTGTGTGATTCCAGAGGGAAAACGGGAAGTTCCTCTGGATAAGGATTTCTTTGTGGGCTTTGGAAAGACGGTTCTGAAACCGGACGAGATTGTGCTGTCCGTTTTCATCCCAGTGTCCAGAAAGGTGAGGTTTCTACTGTAAAGAATCAGAATCTCTGTGCTGGTGAAAGTCGTGTGTATATAAGAGTCTTGCACGCTAGTGTGTTTGGGATGACCCCGTCCTCTCGTCCTGCAGGGTGAGGTCGTTCGGGCGTTCCGTCACGCTCCCCGTAAGGAGAACGCTCTGGCCACGGTGAACGCCGGCCTGCGCGTGTGGTTTGAAGAGGGTTCGAATGTGGTGAAGGAGATGAGTGTTTATTACGGGGGAGTGGGACCCTGCACGGTCAGCGCAGAGAGGACCGTCCAGCAGGTCATCGGCAGGTAAACCAGCCTGACGACACAGTAACAACAATAATATCAGAGACTCTGTCAGAGGAACACGACGGTAACGTGGATTTGCTGTGTACTGGACAGACGTACACAGCGTTTCCAGGCACACGGGGGACTTTTATTCTGCTTCTTTCGGCTTGTTTGTGTGTGTTTTGTGGCAGGCCGTGGAACGAGGCGACGTTGAGTGACGCGTACAGGGCTCTCGTTGATGAGGTCACTCTAGGGGCGTCTGCTCCGGGGGGTAAAGTGATGTTCCGCAGGTCTCTGACCCTCAGCCTGCTCTTCAGGTTCTACCTGCATGTCCTGCAGCACCTCAAAGACACGGTACGCCCTCCTTCTGTCACCTGGTTCTATCCTACTTACCTGGTCCCACCCCACTAGTCTGGCTCCGCCCCCACTCATCTGATCTCATCTCCCTAATTGGTCCCTCCCAGTTTATCTAGCTCCACTCCCACTCCCCTAATGTCGTATCCTTTACTTGGTCCCACCCCACTTGTCTGGCTCCGCCCCCACTCACTTGATCTTGTCTCCCTTACCTGGTCCTATCCGGCTCATCTGAGCCCTCCCCCACTTACCTGATCTCATCTCCCTGGCTTGGTCCCCCACCGCCCAGTTTTAGACTCTTCACCTTGTACAGTGAAATGATTTACATCTCAATAGTGATATACAAAACTGTTTTATTTATTTATTTATTTATTTATTTATTTATTTATTTATTTATTTATTTGCATGCAGTGATGCCATATATCTGACTGTGTAACTGTGTTGTCAGAATGTGTGTGAGGGGGAGATTCCCTCAGAGCAGCTCAGTGCTGTGGAGCGCCTGCCCAACATCATCCAGCCCAGCTACCACGAGTTCCAGGTATTGAACGACGCCGCTTACAGAAACATGCAGGCCAAAGCCGACAAACCGCAGCTGAGCACTGGGTGAAAAACTACGCCTGTAGTTAGATCGACCGTAACGTCCCACATCTAACGGCGTGTAAATAAACAGTCGTAGATTTTCTGATGCAGATTCAGTCTTTTAGTTTTTTGCCCTTAACTGTGCAGGTTTGTTCTCTGATCTGCATATTGCTGCATATTTAGGGAAAATAAAGAGCTCACATTAATAACGGGGCGGATCTCAGCCAGTTTGATGCCTTCATTTGCATAAAACCCACAGAGTAAACAGCCAAGCTGAACCACTAAACAGTAAACAAATGTGCTGTTTTTGGTTGGTGGACTGTTCTCAGTCCAGCAGCGACACTGAGGTGTTTAAAAACTCCAGCAGCACTGCTGTGTCTGATCCACTCAGACCAGCACAACACACACTAACACACCACCACCACGTCAGTGTTACTGCAGTGCTGAGAATGACCCACCACCCAAGTAGTACCTGCTCTGTGAGGGTCCGTGGGGGTCCTGCCCACTAAAGAACAGGGTACAGAGAAACAGATGGACTACAGTCTGTAACTGTAGAGCTACAGAGTGAGACGGTCAGTGAAGCTGATACAGTGGACAGTGAGTGGAGATGCAGGGGGTGATTGAACACCTGTAACCATGTGCATGTTCATGTGTGTAGGATGTGCCGAGTGGTCAGTCGGAGCAGGACCCCGTGGGCCGGGCGGTTCAGCACCAGGCGGCGCTGTCGCACGCCACAGGAGAGGCCGTGTACTGCGATGATTTTCCACGTACGCAGGGAGAGCTGTTCCTCTCTGTGGTCACCAGCGCCAGAGCGCACGCCAGAATCACGTAAACACGCCTCACACACACGCTGCACGTCACATCACGTTAGCGAGGACAGCTCGGAATTCTGATCGGAAGTCTAGAGACCGGTTCATGGGCTAGATTCACATGTAAACCCTTTGGGCATCGAACCAGGAGCTGAAGCTGGTACACCAGGGGAAGATTGTAGACCCCCGTCCTGCTTAAAGGGTCCACATCCAGAGACGTAGCCAAGGGGTGGCCGATGGGGCCAGTGCCGTCATAGTGAAGCGTGGCTGCCCTGCTGGCCACCCCAGTTATGGAAAATGACCATCAGCCGTCAGGAACATTCTGTTTATGAAGAAATGATGGACACATTCTTGTGTGTACGGAGTAAAAACAATGCATGACTTCAAATGTCTTAGCTGACCGCTTGAAGTTCTAACCATCCCACTGAATTGAATTTAGAACCATCAGCCTTCTGGTGTTTACACACTGTGGAATTAGACCTCCGCATTTAACCCGTCCATGCAGTGAAACACCACATACACACTAGTGAACACACACACTAGGTGGCCAGCCCTATCCACAGCGCCTGGGGAGCAGTTGGGGGTTGGGTGTCTTGCTCAAGGACATTTCAGTCATGTACTGTCAGCCAAGGGGATCGACCCGGCAGCCTTCCAGTCACAGGGCTGGTTCCCTGACCTCCAGCCCACGACTACCCTAAACCCTAGCCCCGCCCACTCACACTGAAGTTATAAGAAGTGTTTCAGCCCACACTGCTTTTTGAATGAGGCACAGCCAATCAGAACAGAGCTTATTTACATACATCAGTCTTATAGTCACAGTAACCTGAACAGCCCGTTCAGTCGTGTAAAAGTAATTCCTGCTTTTGGATCGTAAAACAGTCGAGGCTATGAGTGGAGATTACAGGAAGAAGAATGTAGGATATTTGATAAAATTAAGCAAAATAAAAGAATGTCTAGTTTATAGAATTTAAGTCGTGTTATTGAAATAACTATTAAGCCAATATTGCTAACAGCAGCTGTAATTACTATGCAGGTGGAGACGTTTGGGCCGTTTGGGCTGTAATTGAGCGCCGTCTGTTTTGTTTCGTTAGCCACATTGACGTGAGCCGAGCTCTGAGCATGCCCGGCGTCGTGGACGTCTTCACCGCTGATGACATTCCAGGCAAGAAGTTCAGGTCCTTCACCGGGATCGACGAGGAGATACTGGCTCAAGGCGAGGTAGAACCGTTTATCAGAACGCTGAGCGAGAAATTCTACATACTTAAAAATGACGGTTCTTCAAGGGTTCTTTAGTACAGGAAATGTTTCTATATATAACCAAAAAAGGTTCTTCTATTGTAACAAGCCTGACATCAAAGCCATAGAAGAACCCTCTTTGGTGCTGTACAGAAAGGAAATGAAGGTTCTGTGCAGGTACATTTTTCATCATCAAGGTATAAACAATGTAAATGTTCCCTCAGAGGTTCTACAGTGGTTCTAACGCCAGATTGTGGAGCTTAAATCAGTTCCTCCAGGTGAAAAGTTGGTATTTGTTCCTTTTCATAACCGAATGTTTTAAAACAGAGCAGTAGAGTAAAAGCCTGGAGGCAAGGCGAGGCGGGGTGTGTGGAGTCAGTCCAGCTTAGAACAGATCATTTCAGTGGATTATGGTTCAGTTATGATCCCTGACATAAGGTACTGAGATGGAGCCTTGAGGGTTCCACCCCAGTGATGAGAGGGGAACTGACCCAGAGATGGTTTAGGGCCTTTATTTCTGAGGGTGTAGAACCATCTCCATCAGTCTGAAGAACCCTTTCGTAATGCAGCAAACCCTTTAATCATGCAGTGGGTTGCTTGAGTGTTCATGGTTCTATGTAGAACCTTCAAGAATGATCTTTTTTTAAGTGTGTCCATAAAGAATAAAATCAAAAACAAGAAAAAAATCTTTCCCAGCAAGCTGATTGGCTCTTTTTATTGAAGGGCGGGACTTCCCCTGCAAACAGACCCCATGTTTGGCTTTATGAGCTTTGATGTCCATGTTACCCAGTGACCGTCTCCTCCTCCTTTATCACGTCTCCGGCGTTATCAGCTCATTATCAGAGTAATAAGCAGCGGTTATTACAGTTAATGAGTAGACGTGCTATAAACTAATAATAGACTAAATGGTCAGCCGTGTACTTAACTTGATCGTTAATGAATGCTTAATGAGGAGCTAATTACCATATGAATAATGAGTATTTATGTAAAGTGTTACCGTTCAGTATTTCGTGCATGCAGTGCTGTGTATTGGCGTGAATCCGGCTGGGTGGCGGTCACTCCTGCTGTATGTGTATCTCCTGCCTGTCCTCAGGTCACCTGCGTGGGTCAGATGGTCTGTGCGGTCGTCGCCGATACGAAGCCGCACGCCAAGCTAGCGTCCGCAGCGGTGAAGGTCCACTATGAGGACCTGCCGGACAGAATCTTCACTGTAGAGGTCGGTGGTCAGTCGGGGTCGGGGGGGTGAAATGATCATTTGATGCTCTGCTTTATGGAGTTTCTTGAATTTGATCTGAATATTAACCCGGAGAATTCCAGAGTTTTTCATTTGAAGGATTTAATAAGACGAGGTGTTTGATGTGATCAGTTCCGCTCTGTTTACCTGTTTTTGCCTTTTTAATGAATAATAATAGGAACAGTAATAAATGTGAAGCAGTGCTGGATGCCGTCCCTGTAGAAGTCCAGCTCCGTGCTGATGATTGGTTGTGGAGCTGTGTTGTGATCATTACAGTCGCAGGAGTAACTCTGAGCTTCTGAAGGTGGAGAATGCAGGGTGGGGGCGACTCCGTTCAGATGTTAGCTGGTTGATTTTAGAGCCCAGTTGAAGCCTGTCGGCTCTGATTTGACGGTCGTGCTGGAGAAGAAGGCGTTTTTTGATGATTGCTGTGTTTGCAGGAAGCTGTGGAGAAGCGTTCGTTCTTTCTGCCTCAGAGGGAGATTCAGAGAGGAGACGTGACCAAAGCGTTTCAGGAGGCCGATCATATTTATGAAGGTTAAAGTTCCAAATTAACCTCTTAGTCTCCAGGGTATATTTTGGTTTGTCCATCAGAATTTTTGCGTGACCAAATCGTAAGGCAAATTATTCAGTAACTGCAAGAAATAAATGTACATTTATTTATTTATTTATTATTTTCTTCCACTCACTGGCCACTTTATTAGAAACACCCACCTTGTGCTTCCACTCACTGACCACTTTATTAGAAACACCCACCTTGTGCTTCCACTAACTGGCCACTTTATTAGAAACACCCACCTTGTGCTTCCACTAACTGACCACTTTATTAGAAACACCCACCTTGTGCTTCCACTAACTGGCCACTTTATTAGAAACACCCACCTTGTGCTTCCACTCACTGGCCACTTTATTAGAAACACCCACCTTGCACTTCCACTAAGGTTGAGTATAACGCCCGGGCCTTTAGACGAGTTACTCTGCGAGGCATTGCTTCTTCGAATGAGCCACTGAGCGTTTCTCTGATTGTCTTTGTGTTACACTTTGTCTGCTTGTCTCTGCCCCTTTAGATTTGGTCACCTGGTTGTAATGATTTTTCCTTTCTGTCTGGACTTTTTTCAGATTTGGCCTCTGCCTGTTTCACAAACACGCCCTTCATAATCAAGTCTCTCCTTCAGAGTTTGACCACAAGCGTCTGATTCATATGGGTGTCACAAGTTCAGCTCAGGAGTTCAGCTTCTTTTATTATAAGGGTTTAAATGACATCACCGTCTATTAGACTGGAGAGAAGAGCTACAGCCTCACACGACGCCCAGCTTCTGAATGGAGCTTATGGAGTAGGAACGTTAGGAGGAACATGATGGAGTGGGTTTGGGACCACCGGTGGTTCCAAGGAGTTTAAGAGGTTAAATCAGAGCCGAATGTTCACGACCACAATGAACACGTTCATAAGTAAATATTAAAGGAAATGGGGAAAAAAAATTAAAGGAATTCTCATTTTCATTCATTGTTAGATGAATTGAGTTCTTTCTGGCTGGTTTTCAGTCGTTTGTTTAACAAGCGTTTCTCCTGGAAACGAGTTCCTTCGTCTAAAGTCATAAAACACTTTCACACCATAAAATGATTGAAAACAAGTAACAAAGTGTCGAGAATGAACTTTGAACTTTCAAAGAGAAAGTTTTTCAAACTGTAAGCCTGAAGATTTCGTGTGTCTCGCAGGAGAGATCCGGCTGGGGGGGCAGGAGCATTTCTACATGGAAACGCAAAGCATGCTGGTCATTCCGCTTGGGGAGGAGAAGGAGATGAAAGTTTATGCGTCCACTCAGCACCCAACCATGGTCCAGGTACACAGATCCTACAGTACGTCCAGTTACACTCACAAAACACTGACCACTGGCCACTTTATTAGAAACACCCACCTTGTGCTTCCACTAACTGGCCACTTTATTAGAAACACCCACCTTGTGCTTCTACTAACTGGCCACTTTATTAGAAACACCTGTCTTATATCTCCTCTACTCCATTTATCATTGGTCAGTCTCTGACCACAGGAGTACTGTTGTCCAGATATTATTCCACTCTGAGCGCAGCATCTAAATATAACCAGGATGCTCACAGCAGTGTCTCCTGTTCTCATCACTGCTTTGATCTTGTCTGTAGGAGGCTGTAGCGGAGACGTTGGGTATTCCGTCCAGTCGCGTGTCTTGCCATGTTAAACGCATTGGTGGGGCGTTTGGGGGCAAATTGTCCAAAACGTCCATTCTGGCCAGCATCACTGCGTTGGCTGCTTGGAGGTGAGTTTGCCTTAACGCCACGTGCAGCGCTGCTGGAAACGAATGGGCTAATTGATGGTGGCTCCGCCCATATCCATGTTACCCTGCAGCGGTTTCCATGGTTACGCTACATGTATTTCTATGGTTGTTTTCATCCATATCTATAGTTGCTCAACACCTGTTTCCATGCTCACATTACACACTTCCATTACCCTACATCCGTTTCCATGGTTACAATACTCACTATTCCCTGGGTACACTAGTCATTTTCACAGCTGTTACGCTTGTTTCTGTGGTAATGCTACACCCATTTCCAGGGTCACGTTGACTCCATTTCTGTGCTGTGCTGCATCTGTTGCCATGGTTACTAGACACACTGTTCTGTGGTTACGCCCACGAAAAGGCGACGAGATTGAGCGAAGTTCCTCAGCTAGTATTGGATTGTTAACTTTATTGTTATTTTGATTTTGTTGGGCGAGCCGGCTCGTTTGGCTGAAGTTCGCCGAGTTAAAACAGCTGTAGAACCCAGTCCTGTAAGAATTTCACAATAATGATGCTTTGCCAAGTAATGTAACGCCATGTTTACGCTGATATACATTACATTATGATTCAAATATTAAAATATTATATTTTTGGGAATTATTTGATCTCATTTTTTAATGGGTGATATAAAACGTTTCCAGTGCTTTGGCTCATTCTGCAAAATATAGGCTACTATCTGTATCTATATCCAGTTAAAGAGGATAAATATGACAAAATGTGTGAAATATGTGATAATTTCCCAATAATATAATAAAGTATTGAATTTGATGAATGTGACACTGTAATAAAATAAGGGATTACATTATAATAAAAAAATGACGTTAGCACTTTTTATAATTGGGTTCTACACACTCCCCACCCAAACCTGCCCGGTCTGTGGTTGGGTGGTGCAGGTCGGAGAGGCCTGTGCGGTGTGTGCTGGACAGAGGGGAGGACATGCTCATAACAGGAGCTCGCCACCCAGTTCTGGGGAAATACAAGGTGAAGCTTTTACCTTATTTCTTCATTTAACAGACAGAGTTCCTGCTGATCAGCATCATCAGTTCATGATGTGAAGGCAGTGATTTCCATCTTCTGTCAAAGAGTAGCTCTTTAATAAACTCTTTAATGCTGTAGAACTCTTTAGTCACCTCGGTGTCTGTGAGATGTGCACCTGTTTACACTTGGAACAATATATATGTGGTGTTGAGGTGGTTGCTAGGGGGTTGCTAGGGTGTTGCTGTGTGAGTGCTGTAGCGTTGGAGGTGGTTGCTAGGACGTTGCCATGTGAGTGCTGTAGTGTTGGATGTGGTCGTTAAGGTGTTGCTGTGTGAGTTCTGTAGTGTTGGAGGTGGTTGCTAGGATGTTGCTATGTGACTGCTGTAGTGTTGGAGGTGGTTGCTAGGGTGTTGCTGTGTGAGTGCTGTAGCGTTGGAGGTGGTTGCTAGGACGTTGCCGAGTGAGTGCTGTAGTGTTGGATGTGTTAGGGTGTTAATGTGAGTGCTGTAGTGTTGGAGGTGGTTGTTAAGGTGTTGCTGTGTGAGTGCTGTAGTGTTGGAGGTGGTTGCTAGGACGTTGCCGTGT
Source organism: Pygocentrus nattereri (assembly GCF_015220715.1). NCBI lineage: Eukaryota > Metazoa > Chordata > Actinopteri > Characiformes > Serrasalmidae > Pygocentrus > Pygocentrus nattereri. Next base: position 2,037,215 of record NC_051235.1, on the reverse strand, counting down.
GAGTGCTGTAGTGTTGGAGGTGGTGGCTAGGATGTTGCTGTGTGACTGCTGTAGTGTTGGAGGTGGTTACTAGGGTGTTTCTATGTGAGTGCTGTGGTGTTGGATGTCGTTGTTACTATGTGAGTGCTGTAGTGTTGAAGGTGGTTACTAGGATGTTGCTTAGTGGTTGCTGTAGATTTAAAGATGGTATCATTGCAGCGAACACCATAGATATCTCTGGTGCTTGCTGACCACACTGATGGTTGTGTGTTCTCAGGTGGGCTTTATGAGTGACGGCAGAATCACTGCAGCTGACGTTCGTTACTACGCCAACGCAGGACACACACCTGACGATTCTGTGCTGGTAAAAACGTACCGACATTTACATTTTGACAAAGAGGATATTTAATTTTTGAGATTTTGGAAATATGAATATCATTTTACCTGCTTTTTAAATTCCTTCCTATTGGAATTCCTTTAAACATCTGTTCAGTTCATCATGCTGTTTTGGCAGGACAAGCACATGTGATACAAATGCATCACCAAACTTGGTTAACGAAGTTTAGAAAAGGAAGAAAATAATAAAATAAGAAGTTGAACATTTTAGGTCATGTAAACTGATAAGATGACCGCATTACTGTAAGGGTTCAGCCTGCACTGCCTGCTGCCAGCAGATGGCAGTGGCAGCAAGGCGCCTCTGACTAATCAGGCTAACCTGATACACCTGGGAGTTCCCTTATTTAAGGTGGCGGCAAACGGCAATGTTTGTCACCCCTTTGTAGAGGGGTGACCAGTACGGTATTCAGTGAAATGAAAAGAGCTGTAAAGACAAAAATTAATAAAACTACATAAACCCCAAAACCTACTAAGAGCTCAGAAGAAAGCTCCCAGCCCTGCTAAAGTGTTTGCTCCTTGGGCAGCAAATCTGCAAAACCTAAGGCAGACCTTCCTCTCAAAATCGCAGAGGAAGTGTGTGTTTTCTGATTATTTCTTATTTCGCCCTTTTTCAACTAAGCTATTGTTTGAGCGTTTCCTTTGTTTGTCATCCGTTCCCACGCTTTTTTTTCTCCCTTCCTTGAAGGGAGTCTGCCTCTGCGCCCCAGTGGCGTAGCGGTACCGAGCAGCAGACGTTCGAACCCGGCTCGGGGTTACCCAATTTTTACTGCGTTAGGCACGCTCTCTGTTGTCTATATATCTCCTTACCCTTTTTGCTGGGTTTGAGTTCTTGGGTCCGCCTCCCTGCCGTCCCGTAACAATTACTCTCTCTCAGGTCATTGAGAAAATCCTGCTCCACATGGACAACGCCTATAACATCCTGAACCTTCGCGGCCAATCGGCTGCCTGCAAGACCAACCTGCCGTCCAACACCGCGTTCCGAGGTTTCGGTGTGCCCCAGACCCCATGGTGCTCGGCCGGCCAGCTGAAGAGGTCAGAGGTTTCTGCATCATTCATGATTCTTGATGCTAAATAACGTGTATTATCTGGTGATGTGGTCTGAGGGTTCAGTACATTGTGGATGTGCTTCATCCTGTTTGACTGTGTTGGTTCCGCTGTGTTAGATCAGGGAGAAGAACCTGTATAAGGAAACTTCACTTACGCACTATAAGATGGAGTTTGATCCGGAGGTTCTGCTGCGCTGCTGGGAAGAGTGTAAGGAGAGGAGTGAGCTGGACCGCAGACGTCTGGACGTCGCCAGGTTTAACCAGCAGAACCGCTGGAAGAAGAGAGGAATCGCTTTGATCCCCCTTAAATACGGCGTCGGCTTCGCTGAGGGATTCCTCAACCAGGTAGATCAGAGTCAGCCACAGAGTTATGGCGTGTCTCGGAACACTGAACTGGACAGTACAGGGATTTTATTGACCTCATACTTAAAGGACATAATATGGACACGCCCTCATGGTTTTCTACAGTTCGATTATGAAGTGAATGTGCAGCTTGTTACTAGTCTGCTGTAAGGTGCTTCTTATCAGGGGGTTGCTTTGGCATCCCAGGTGGTTGCTAGGGTGTTGCTAGTTGGTTGCTAAGGTTTTCTTACATGGTTGTGATGGTTTCTTTGGTGGATGCTTGGTTGTTGCTACATGGTTGCTATGGTATCGCTTGCCAGGGAACTACTAAGTAGTTGCTATAGTGTTGTGGTATCCCAGGTCATGAATAGATGACTCTAAGCATTTGCTATGATATTCCAGATTGTTTCAAGGATGTTAATGTGTGGTTACTGTGGTATTCCAGGTGGCTGCTAGGGTGTTGCTGGATAGTTGCAAAGGTGTTGCTAGATGGTTGTGATGGTATCTATGGTAGATGCTAGGGTGTTCCTACATGTTTACTATGGTGTTCCAAGCGGTTGGGATTGTGTTGATAAGTGGTTGTATTGGCATCCCAAGTTGTTGCTAGAATTTTACTAATTAGTTGCACAGATGTTGCCAGATGTTTGTGATGGTTTCTATGGTGGAGCCTACGTTGTTGCTATGTGGTTTCTATGGTATCACTGGTGGTTGCCAGGGGTTGCTAGGTGGTTGCTATGGTGTTCCAAGCAGTTCAGATGGTGATGATAAGTGGCTGTGTTGGCATCACAGGTGTTTGCGAGAATTTTACTAGTTGGAATAGAATAGAATTTACAACCATTTGTCACTGTTTTGCACACTGTGGAATTAGACCTCTGCATTTAACCCATCCGTGCAGTGAAACACCCACATACATGCACACTAGTGAACACACACACTAGGGGGCAGTAAGCACACTTGCCCAGAGCAGTGGGCAGCCCTATCCACGGTGCCTGGGGAGCAGTTGGGGGTTAGGTGTCTTGCTCAAGGGCACTTCAATCACAGACTGTCAACCAAGGGGATCGAACCAGCAACCTTCTGGTCACAGGGCTGGTTCCCTGACCTCCAGCACACACTCCCCCCTACGTAGTTGCTCAGATGTTGCCAGATGGTTGTGATTTCTATGGTAGATGCTAGGTTGTTGCTACATGGTTGCTATGGTATCACTGGTGGTTGCCAGGGGTTGCTAGGTGGTTGCTGTGGTGTTCCAAAAAGTTGGGATAGTGTAGTGGTTAACACCTCTGCCTTCTGTACTGTAGACTGGGGTTCAATCCCCCACCAGGGCAAGCACCCTACACTATACCAATTAGAGTCCTTGGGCAAGACTCCTAACAACACCTTGGCCTACCTGTGTAAAAAAATGACCAAATTGTAAGTCGCTTTGGATAAGAGCGTCAGCCAAATGCCATGAATGCTATGGTGTTGCTAAGTCATTGCTATGGCACCCTAGGTGGTTGCTAGACACTACTAAGCAGCTGCTATGGTATTCCAGTGTTTCAAGGGTTTCACTCTGTGGTTGATATTGTATTCCAGTTGGTTGCTAAGGTGTTGCTACATAATGGCAATTATAGTCCAGGTAGTTGCTAGGGTTTTGATAAGTGCTTGTTATGATGTTCCAGGTGGTTGCTAGAGTATTGTAAGGTAGTTGCTATTGTATGTCTGGTAGTTGTCAGCTGGTTGCTAGGTGGTCGCTGTGTTGTTCCAAGTGGTTGCCATGTTGTTGCTAGGTGGTTGCAAGTGTATTCCAAGTGGTTGCTGGGGTTAAAATGATCAAAGAAAGCCTTAATGATGACTGACGCAAGGCTTATGTAGACGTTATGTAACCCGTGTTACCAAATTTTCTTTTTCAAACAAAAAATGTTTGTTTTGGAAATAATTTCACAAATCTGCATACATCAGCTTCACTGTTTACGTTTGTCTTATGCTGTGTTGACATGTTGGAGCTGAGCTCAACTTTGGCTGTTGACCACAAGGTTACACAACAAAAACAAATAAGAGTACAGAAGATCCTCCTGACCTTTTGGACCATGAACCATAAACAGTCAGCACTGCTGCCCTCTCTGAAAATCACCCGTTTTCACTAGTAATGCAGTCACAATCACAACCGTTTCAGCGCGGCGTGCTGCTGTTGGTCGTGGCACAGAACCATGTTTTCAGCAACACGTAAAACAGCGTCAGACGCTAATTTCAAGCTATTAATCATAAGATTTCAGATCAAAATATATTTAAGATTATAAAACGCACACATTTAATCCCTGTGCTGTGTTTTGTGTTCGTTTATATGAAAAGGCGGCTGCACTGGTGCATATCTACAAAGACGGATCAGTGCTAGTGAGTCATGGAGGGACTGAGATGGGTCAAGGCATCCACACCAAGGTCCAGCAGGTACTTCTCTCTCATTCTTCTCTCCAGCTCACTCCATTCGTTCACTGAAGCAGTTCTCACGGTGAGCTTTTCATCCATGGCCTCTGAGATCACCGTGGTTGCAGTTGTATGGTTCCAGGTGGTTGCTAGATCTTTGATAAGAGCCTGTGCTGTACTGTGAGATGCTGGCGCTGGTCTGCTGCAGTTGTTGGTCTGCTGTGTTACGCAGGTGGCCAGCAGAGAGCTGGACGTTCCTCTGTCTATGATCCACATTTCTGAGACCAGCACGAGCTCCGTACCCAACACCTGTCCCTCCGCTGCATCCATCGGCACCGATGTCAATGGCATGGCTGTCAAGGTAACACACACACACACACACACACACACACACACACACACACACACACACACACAGTCATAGATTAACCCTTAAAAAACCTTAGAGGGTTCATTTTTGTTACTGCTGGGCTGAAATGATCAGCTTTCCCCTCTAAAGCATGGCTAACCCTGTTAATCGTTTCTAATCAAAGTAGCCTGGTCAGCAGATGTTTGTTTTGTAGGACGCCTGTCAAACTCTGTATAAAAGCCTGGAGCCAATCAGGAAGCAGGACCCCAACGGCACGTGGCAAAGCTGGGTACAGCTGTTTGGATCAAATACTTCTTTTATTAAATGGGGGAAAAACAAGCGCACACATATCCACTATATGACACTTTGGGTGTTTGGTTTCGGTGCAGGTTGCTAAAGCCTTCTTGGAGAGGATCAGTCTGTCAGCTACTGGATTCTACAGGTACAAATAACACACACACACACACACACACACACATACCCTCATTTTGTGCTGCCAAGCTCTCCTAATCAATCAGGAATTATTTTGCACTTGATTTTGAGCTAAATCTTTAATAACACACACATTGGAATTCCAACTGTCTGGACTTTGCTGCCAGTATTCATGAAAGTACATTAAAGCAACTGTTAATTGCAAGAAACATTCTATTTTACTCAATTATCTGAGAGAATAGATAAAAACAGGAAAGTACAATCATCATATCCATGTTAGCAGAACAGCGTAGAGAGCTTCATGGAATGGGTTTCCATGGCCGAGCAGCTGCATCCAAGCCTTACATCACCAAGCGCAATGCAAAGCGTGGAATGCAGTGGAGTAAAGCGCCGCCACTGGACTCTAGAGCAGTGGAGACGAGTTCTCTGGAGTGACCAATCACGCTTCTCCATCTGGAAATCCGATGGACGAGTCTGGGTTTGGCGGTTGCCAGGAGACGGTACTTGTCTGACTGCACTGTGCCGAGTGTAAAGTTTGGTGGAGGGGGGATCATGGTGTGGGGGTGTTTTTCAGGAGTTGGGCTCGGCCCCTTAGTTCCAGTGAAAGGAACTCTTAAAGCTTCAGCACCAAGAGATTTTGGACAATTTCATGCTCCCAACTTTGTGGGAACAGTTTGGGGACGGCCCCTTCCTGTTCCAACATGACTGCCCACCAGTGCACAAAGCAGGTCCATAAAGACGTGGATGATCCAGTTTGGTGTGGAAGAACTTGACTGGCCTGCACAGAGTCCTGACCTCAACCCCATAGAACACATTTGGGATGAATTAAAATAAAAAAAAGTAAAATTCTAGCAACCACTTGGGATGCCAGTACAACCACTTATCAACGCCATCCCAACCGCTTGGAACACCGCTTCTGGAAGAACGGTCAAAAATTCCCATAAACACTCCTAACCCTTGTGGAAAGCCTTCCCAGAAGAGCTGAAGCTGTTATAGCTGCAAAGGGTGGGCCGACATCATATTAAACCCTATGGACTAAGAATGGGATGTCACTCAAGTTCATATGCGTGTGAAGCCAGACGACCGAATACTTTTGGAAATATAGTGTATGTGTGTTTGTGTTTCTATCAGAGGTCACGACCTGTACATGGACTGGGTGAAGCAGGAGGGAAGGCCGTACGCTTATTTCACCTACTCTGCCTGCTGCAGTGAGGTGGAGCTGGACTGTCTGACCGGAGAATACAGGGTCAGTCACTCACTGGTCTACTGTCACTAATACACAAAATATTAAAAAATGAACAAATATTAAAAAAAACCTTCCACACACCAGCCTGTTTGCTCTTTGTTTATACACATTTACATAATCATTTAAATGCAGTGATGTAATTACCTAATCAATCATTGCATTGTTACACAATGAATCACATTTAAATGAGATTAATAAATGTTATAATTATTTAAGTAAACATACTATATGCAAATGTTTAAGGCACCTGATTGCATTAGTTGTATAGCAAAATGTCACTAAATCTGTAGTCACGTTTAGCAACAGGGGTCTTTGTAGCACCAATGAAAGGTCCTTTAGCTATACAGAACCATTTTTTAAAAGGTTCTTTAAGGAACCCTGTACAACAGGTCAACAGCAGAGACAAGAACCATTTAATCGTGCAAAGAACCTCAAACACTGACTTACATGGTTGCCTGAACTAAGGAACTTGTGAAGAACCTGTGAAGTATTCATGTACGTTTCCACATTCAGGTTTTCATTTAATCGATTAAAAACTAATTTCTGTTTTACTCAGACTGTAAGAACAGACCTCGTCGCCGATATCGGCCGGAGCATCAACCCAGCCATCGACATCGGACAGGTAGGACGTCACCCACCTGGGAAAGTGTGCCTTTATACTGGCTTCTTCAGACTGACCTCATAATGGACACTCTTAGCAAGGGTTCTACATAGTGCCAAGAAGGTTTTTTTGGCTTGTAACAATAGTGGAACCCTTCGTCACGCAATCTGAAGAACCATTACATGATGCTAAGAACCCTTTAATCTTGGAAAGTGTTCTTTGTGTTCACGGTTCTACATAGAACCATAAAAGAACACTTGAAGAACCGCCTTTTTTAGGCGTGTCTGTGTGTTCCAGATTGAAGGTGCGTTCATGCAGGGTCTGGGGCTCTACACTATGGAGGAGCTGAAGTTCTCCCCGTCTGGTGTTTTGTACACCCGCGGTCCGGGTCAGTATAAGATCCCTGCGGTCTGCGACGTCCCACTACAGTTTAACGTGTACCTGCTGTCTGGATCCCACAACCCGCACGCCATCTACTCCTCAAAGGTACGTCCGCTGTTCTTTACACCCATGAGCCATAACATCATGACCACCTGCCTAATATGCTGTGACAGCTCTGACCTCCCAAGGTATGGACTCCACAAGACCTAAACAGATGGTCCTTTAAGTTCTGTTAGTTGTGAGGTGGAGCTTCCATGGATAGGATTTGTTCTAGGACATCCCACAGAAGCTGCATCGGATTAAGTTCTGGGAAACAGGACAACATCTAGAACTCTTCGTCATGTTCCTCAAAATGTTCCTGAATGATGTGTCAAATTGATGTGACATGAACGCCTGGACCAGAACATCGCCCAGAACATGACGCTCCCTCAAATGGGCTTGACTCTTCCTACAGTGCAACTTTCCCCAGGGAAACACTGCACATGTACACAGCCGTCCGTGTGATAAAGGAGCTCACTGGACCAGGTGTTCAAGGTCCTGTTTTGACAAATGCATTATTATTATTATTATTATTATTATTATTATTATTATTATAGGCACTTCCAAAGGTCGACAAAGGTCAGTATGGGCACTCTGACCACTCTGCGGCTGCGCTGCACTGACACATTCCTCCCGTAACCATTATTGATCATTTCTGCCACAGTAGCTCTTCTGTCTGTTCTGACCAGACTGGACAGCCTTTGTCACCCATGAGCACTGATAAGCCTTGGGCGCTCAGCACCCTCTCACTGGTTTGTGGCTTGTTGGTAGTCAGTGATGCTGACCGGGAGTGACCAACAAGTCTTGACGTTTCAGAAATGCCCCGTCCCAGTTGTCTCGCCATGTGTGTCCCAGATCTTGACAAATAATCAACATTGTTCATGTCTGTGAGTGTTCATCCTGTTTTGGCCTGCCGGTGTAGTCTGGCTGTTTGCAGAGTTGTTTACCGTTGTTTTACTGTTTGTTTCAGGGTGTTGGTGAGCCCACTGTCTTTCTGGGCTGCTCTGTGTTCTTCGCACTAAAGGAGGCGGTGGCAGCGGCTCGGAGCGACGCGGGACTGAGCGGCCCGTTCACTTTACACAGCCCAGCTACACCAGAACGGGCCTGCATCGCATGCGGCACACGCTTTACACAGATGGTATGTGATGCACTCGAAGACTGTTACCGGTATAAAGTGGGATTTGAACCTGATTTAAACCCGTGGATTAAACTTTCAGGCAGAGATCTGCATGAGGCTTGTTTGGCCGCCTTTACTGTTAGAAATCTAGTTATTAATGCCAGTTGGCTGTACATTCAGTTTACTTTAGTTATTTATTTAAATACTGTTATTATATTTTTACATAAAATACGGTAAACACAGTATATATCTCTGCTGTTGAAAGAAAACCTTGTGTTTTCCATTTTTATCATATTTTTGTTTTTTACAATCTGAAAATGCCTGTTGCCTTTTACATTTTAAATTTCATGATGGATGGACCAACAGACACAGTCCAAAATTACTTGGAAAAAAGTCTGGTTCTATTGATTTACTTTAAAAGTAGATCAGTTGTTTCCCTCTCCTGTAAAGGTATTTGGGAGAAACAAGGCTTTCTTCCGACAACAGCAATATGTTTACATTTGCACTTGATTTTCTAATCTTTATGGACAAGTTTGAGTCTGAACTTCTGACTTTTTTCTGTTTGTTTCAATGTCAAATATTGACAAACAGCAAAAATGTAAAGGTCAGTTTTTCTTTTGTGCAAAACTAGATTAATAAGTTTTCCTCAAATTCGAAACGTACTAAAATATTTCATTTTCTGCTTACAAACGAGCTAATCGGCAAAAATAATTCATAGAAAGCTACATGATGCTTTTAACATTGTGCAAACTGTGAATTCTTTTCCTTACATAGATTCATTTTATTTTGACGAGTGAATTTGTTTCACGTATCAATGTTTTTGTGTTTTTCTCCAGATTCCAGAAACAGAAACGGCTCAGCCGTGGGCTCTGGAGCTGCCATGATCCGCCCACTCTGTTATACAACCACTTTAAAGTAGCATATTTCAGCCTTCGTAGTTCTGAATGAATGACATCAGCATCAAAATGACGTTTAAATCACCCAAATCATGAAAAACTGATTTACTGTGTTAAGTTTCAAAATGTACTGTAGTCCATAAAGTCCATATATGGAAACTCCGCTGCAAAAACGGCCAACACATTCACATATATCCCATTCAGCCTGCAGTTTGAGTGTAGCCCCGCCCACTCACTTAAACCGAAGTTATAAGCAGTATTTCAGCTCAGAATGCTTCTTGAATGACGCAAGACCAATCAAAAGAGAGCTCATAAATCTTAAAGGGGCAGTATCAAAAACAGCCTGCTTATTTGTAGAGGTTGAAAACGGTCATGTAGAAATTAATTACAGATGTTTTACTACAGAAACACACACAAAACATCATAAATCAAGAGGATATGGGCCCTTCAACGTGTTACATGATTACAGATGAAGAATTTATTCTTTAAAATGATTGTAAATCCTTCCAACATACAATGTATACATGTTAAAATTAACTCTAAATTCCCATCAGTTACATTAATTAAACCCTTAATAGTAATTAACACACAATGCATTTAGACTTTATGTTTAGCCTAAAACTAACGTACTAACGTTTCAACCCAAAATGAACTCAAAATAACTAATAAAAATACTAAAAATCCTGAGAAGCTCAGCCTTCTCTACTAAACCAGCACACTTGATTCGTTGATTTCAGTATTATTCTTGAATATGTTTAAAATTTTCAACACAATTAATGTTCTACTTTGGCCTTCACAGTGTAATATTTCTTTAACTGAAATGACTAAATATTAATTTAGCCACAATCTGTCCATCATTCAAGATCTGACACGTGACTTGGTGGCTGGTTACTAGTCAGATATGTTGCACAATAAAACTCACTCTTTAAGCACTTCATTCAGACGTGTTAGTTTTATTAAGTACATTGTTATGAAGGTAACTGAACATCTACCTCAGTGCCACAGTAATAGATGTGTTGTGTTATCATATTAAAATATTGCAGTATGATCATGTTAGTCCTGAAGATTGCAGTAATTCTTCATTCACAGCCTCTTAATCTCTCTCTGCTGTTACTTCCGGCCAGATGAGTGCAAAGTTCTTCTGGCTGCAGAACCTGCTGAGTCACTGTCCTACTTATTGAGGATCTGGGCTCAGTCCAGCGTCCAGCAGGGAAGCGAGTACAAGCTCAAAAGAGAAGTTTCAGTCAAATGTTTGGAAGTGGTTTTCATAATCATATGATCCTTTCATAACCATGAACACGTCTAAAGGAAGAAAGGAAACTTCATATCTCCAAAATGGTAACTTTACAGGAGAAGGAAAAAAACCTACTTTACTTTCTATGTAAGTCAACAAGTGTATGTAAGTAATTTTGGATCATTTATGTTGGTTCATTCATCATGAAATTTCCACACAATGTATAGGACCCTACTTTGAAATTATGTCAAAAAACTAAAAAAAATAACAAAAATGGAGATTCGAAATTTTGTTCCGACAATAGATAGAATATATATTTATATATATTTATTTCTATATATATATATGTATATGTATATATATATATATATATATATATATATATATATATATATATATATATATATATATATATATATATATATATATATATATATATATCCAGGCCTTACATCACAAAGCGCAATGCAAAGTGTGGACTACAGACTAAATTTCTCTGAAATTTGATTTAGTATCTTGAAATGAGCAAATCAAAATCATGACTTCGTATCTCAAGTAATAATTGCAAGATACTAAGTCGTTATTAGTCAGGTGACCGTCCGAGAGGCCGGCGGACTGCTTGGTTCACACGTTGATGGCCCAGGGTCTGCAGTGTCCACCCTCAGAGGAGGAAGCCTGAAGTAAGAGAAGGAAACGTGGAAATGCACTTCTGTACACCTCATTTTTGCATTCTTTCCTAATTTAATATCATTCTTTTCATCGCAAATCTGGGTGAACGGCAGAATCTTGTGGTCAGTGTCACAGATTTGCTTTGGTTTTTAGAGATAAATATTTATATATTTCTTCTTCATTTTGCTTCTCATAACTTTTTCTTTTCTTCTAAAATCTTCTGTTGTTATTTCCCTATTTTTAAGTGAAAACAATACCCGATTGTCAATGTGGTCTCAGACCTTTGGAGCTGTGTATCTCTATAGCACTGTTACTGTTACCTGCAACATTTAAAGGAATATGATTCTACCTGCGTGTGTAGGTGTGTGTACTGCGACTGGCCCCCCTGAACAAACTCAAAAGTATCATTGGTCAATTTTAGGGCGTAATTTCCATTAATTTGCTGAGTTTAAGATGTTGCAGGCACAATATAACAAAAATGGTCAATGCTTTGCATGTGGCTCATTTTGGGTTAAGCCTGATCATATATAATATACCCATTAGACATGGTATTTCTTTCATTAGCAGATCCATGTATAATCCAGGACTAGCCTTAATCTCTATCTTGGAAACAAGCCTGGTTATGTTAATATGTTACATTCAGTAAATAAACAGTAACTCTGTAGTGGACGTGTTAAATTCTTTACATCAAAAACATGGAATTTGGTCAGGGGTGCCTAAATGTTTGCAAAATAATTTTTATTAAAAAATACATTTTTTTTCTTACTAATTAAAAACATAAGTGATGACCAATGTAATCTAATTATTTCTGTATTTCATATCATTATTGTGTATTATTAGAATAATTGTGAATATTTTATGGGTCGAGACTGTCCAGGGTCAGAAAGCCAACACAGAGAGCAGGAGGGACAGACACGATGAAAATGACACAGGGATAAACAAACAAATCGAACATCAAACAAAGCACATCAAACAATACTTCAAACAAATCAAACAAAGACCAGCAGTAGACTAGGGAAAACACAGGGTTCAAATACAAACAGGGATAAGGAGGGTTCCCAAGACACAGGTGGAAAACAGGTCGGAACAATCAAGCGCTGAGTCAAGAAACAAGGACGCAGAACCGGGAGGAAACAAAACAAGCACATGGACATGTAAACAAATGCACATGGAAGACTGGGAGGGCCCAATCATGGCAACTCCTAGCTGGCTATAAAAAAATTGTCTTTTTTGTGTGATTTCCACCAAAGGAGGTGTTACTCAGTACTGACCTCAGGTGTCCAAACTTTTGGACGACTCAATAAGTTTTTCATTTGTTTTGGTACTTTTTTTGGTTCATCTAATATAAAATAAGTGTGTGTTCAGAAACAAATGCTGCACAGGTTGATTAGGAGTTTAATCCTTTTCACTTTCACAAAAAAACACTATGTAATTCGGCCAAGAGTGCGCAAACATTTGAGAGAGAAGAACATCTGCAAATCAGTGAAAGAAGCTGAACAATGGACTGACCACTCCAGAGTCCAGACCTCAACACTGCTGAATGGGTTTGAACACTTCAGAAAATCATCAACCAGCTTCTAAGACTGAGGTTTGGAGGCAAGTCTGCAGATTCTTTGAGGAGCTGAAAGTGGGGTTCCTGAAAAGAATGGAAGCTGCTTTGTGGTTTTTAGGGTGTTGTTAAATGGTTGCTATGAAATCCCAGGTGGTTGCTAGGGTGTTGTTGTAAGGTTGCTATGGTAGCTCAGGCGGTTTCTGCCCATCCTTCAACTATGAGAAGACAATTCAGTGCTGTGGGTCTGAAAGGATGTGTAGCTGATCAAGAAGAACCTCATTGAGAAAAGGAGACGGACACATCAAAGAAGCTGAACGATGGACTGACCACCCCAGAGTCCAGACCTCAACACCACTGAATGGGTTTGACCGCTTCAGAAAATCATCAACCAGCTTCTAAGACTGAGCTTTGGAGGCGTGTCTGCAGGTTCTTTGAGGAGCTGAAAGTGAGTCTCCTGAAAGGAATGGAGGCTGGAATGAAGGTGAGGATTGACAGTGAATGTGTTTGTGTTACCTTAGATGAGTAGATGGCGTGGGGGTTTTGTGCATTGGTAAGTAGGTGCGTGTTGAGTATGTGTGGATTTGGACTCTGTGTTCTAGTTTTGGATCTTTGCTTGTCTATTCTACTTCGGCTTCTTGGCCACCATGCAGACAGCAGATTTCGAGACTATTAAAACTGCCATATCTACTCAGGGCCAGCTGCTTGGTGAGTTTGCTCAACAGCAGAATCTCCAACTACAACAACAACAACAACAACTATCTCAGATACTGACGAGTATGAAAGACCCTTTTTACCCATCTGCAAACCAGTAGCCCTACTGTTACGCCGACTACTGCCTCGGCTAGTGTAAAACCCGTAACGTCATCTCCAGTCTGTAAACTGGAATCTTTTGATGGCAATACTGATAAGTATAGCAGCTTTTTGTTACAGTGCTCAGTGTTTTTTAAAACTCACCACCAAGTACGGACCAAGCTAGGATTGCTTTTGTTATTCCCTGTCTTACTGGCAAGGCTTTAGACAAACGCCCCAAGGAACGCGTAAAGCAATCCAATCCAGTGAATACTAAGGTCCAGAACGTGGTTTCCAGTCCTGTAAGCCTGCCACCTGAGCCCATGCAGCGTGATTCATACCATGGTGGTCTATGCCTTTATTGTGGAGGTACAGATCACGTTCGGCATGACTGTGGACTGCGTCCACACAGAACCCAGACGCCAACCCCTGGAAAACGTGGTGAGTGCTCCCACAAAGGGGTTGGTTTCCAAGTCATTCTTTTTACCTGTCTCTGTATGCTGCCAAAAAACTTCTATTTGTGTTTCAGCCTTGAGCATCTCCAGAGTGCAAGTTGCGCCAAGAAGAGGAGCACAAAGGGGTGGAATGGACAGGAGTAACAGGGAGGGAGAGTGAGAAAGATAGGAAGTGGTGATCAGAGCGATGCATGGGAGTTACTGTCACATCCAGCGTGGAGGTCGGTCTGGTGAATATCAGGTCCAAAGCATTGCCTTCTGTGTGCTGGAGGAATCTGGTTGAGGGCGAGGTCGAAGGATGATAGCAGTGGTAACAGGCAGGATGACTGCAGCTTGTCTGATGGCAGGTTGAAGTCACCCAAGAGTATGAGCGGGGTTTCATCGATGGAGAAGAGACTCAGAAGAGTGTCTAACTCATCAATGAAGTAACCTAGAGGAGAGGGAGGACAATAAAGAACAACAAAGTGAAGTTTAGTGGGGAAAGATACAGTGACTGCATGGTACTCAAAGGAGGAAATGGAAAGATGAGAAAAGGCCAGTGGAGTGAAACATCACTTTCTGGACAAGAGCAAACCTGTGCCACCACCCCTGCCAGACTGCCGTGGAGAATGGGAGAAGTGAAAGGCAGAGGACAGGGCTGTTGGAGTCGCCGAGTTCATGGGGGTGATCCAGGTGTCCGTCAATGCCAGAAAGTGCAGTGAATAGAAGGATGCGAGGGCTGAAATGAAGTCTGTCTTCTGCACAGCGGATTGGCAATTCCAGAGCCCACCTGCAAACCTGGTCTGAGATTCTGACGACCGTGGGGGATACATGAGGTTACTGGAATTCCTGTGACGATGGGTAGTTCTATATGATCTATGGAATAAGTAAACAGGTATTGTAAAGTACATGATTGATACAGTAATTAGGACATTAAAAAGGTAATGGAGGATTACAAAGTAATACTTGGCCAAAGTTAAGCAGACGCGTCTCAGTTGAATTAGAGCTGCTACAGACCACTACACCTCCTCAATTTATCAGCCTTGTGACTGAATGTCCGGCCCCTACAGTTCACACCTTTGGCTAACCCGTACTACAAGACATGTGCTCAAAGTATGACTCCCAAAATGTTACCCACAGGAAAACCCATGCCGTTGCCTGTTTCACCTCATCTATGGTCACATTTAGCTATAGATTTTGTGACAGACCTACCTCCTTTGGAGGGCTACACTACGATTCTCACAATTATCAATCATTTCTCTCGCAGTGTCAAGTTTATTCCCTTTCCATTCCTACCTGGTGCTATGGACACAGCTCTTGCCCTTTACACACATCTCCTGAGCTGCCATCTCTTCATGGATTCCACCTGAAGCTCAGTCTTAGCAAGACTGAGCTGCTATTCATCCCTGCGACTACAGATCCTCATCATGATCTCACTGTCTCATTCAAGAATTCTCTGATTGTTCCGTCTGTAGAGCTGAGAAGTCCTGGTGTGACTCTGGATGGCCAGTTATCGTTCTCAACTCACATCGCAAACTTAACTCGGTCATGCAGATTTCTCCTGTACAACATCCGGAGGATCCGACCCTTCCTCACCCAAGAGGCTGCCCAGGCTTGACTACTGCAACTCACTCTTGGCTGGTCTTCCCATGCGTCCATCAAGCCTCTGCAGCTCATCCTGAATGCGGCAGCACGGCTCGTCTTCAATCTGCCCAAGTTCAGCCACGTCACCCCACTGCTGCGCTCCCTTCACTGGCTTCCTGTAGCTGCATCAGATTTAAACCCTAATGCTGGCCTACAAAGCCAGAAATGGACCAGCCCCTCCTGACCTGATGGCAGTGGTGAAATCTGGAACTGAACCACGAGCCCTTCGAGCTTCGAGTACAGCTCGGCTTGACCCGCCATCCTTCAAGGCCCCTGGAAGACAAGCGTGGAGAATGTTCTCTGTACTGGAGCCCAGGTGGGGGAATGAACTGCCACTGGCTGTCGGAACAGTGGAGTCTCTTGCTGTCTTCAGATGCAGACTGAGAACCGTCTCTTTACACAGCACTTAAATGAGCACTGAATTAAGTATTGATTGTAATGTATTGCACTGTAGCAAGCAAATTTTAATTCATACAGTACTTTTTACAACAGGTGTTGTCACAAAGCAGCTTCACAGAGCAATCAGTATTAAAGAAAGAAAAAGAAAAACCTGGTTCCGAGCCCCCAGGAGCAAGCCAGTTGTGACAGTGGCAAGGAAAACTCCCTAAAAGAGGTAGAAACCTTGACAGGAACCAAGATGGGGAAAAACAGGTGAAGTAATGGGTAATTAGATTAGTTTTTGCAGCAGCAGGAGGGTCAGTTCATGCAGGTCAGGTTTGCACAGAGTTGTACAGCATGAATCTCAATGGTGGTCAAGCCGGTCCAGAAGGCTGGTGAGCAGTTGTACCCGAGCAGGGCAGAAGAGGCAACAGCATCAGACGCACAGGATGGGCAGCTGATCAACTCAGGAAAGAAAGGAAAACACACAGAGTCAGTTCTGTAAAGAGTGACTGACCACAGAGTCAGTTCTGTAAAGAGTGGCTGACCACAGATTACAGTATAACAGAGCAGCAGAGACTCCAGCAGGTCCAGACCTGACAGGGAGACTAATCACCAAAGGCTCCACTATACAAGTAGGTTTTTAGCCTAGACTTAAAGACTGAGGCTGAGTCTGAGTCCAGAACATTAACAGGAAGATTATTCCAGAGCTGGGGGGCTTTGTATGAGAACGCTCTCCCCCCTGATGGAGCTTTATTAGTTCTAGGTACCAGTAGTGAGCAGCACCTTGTGATCTAAGTAGTATTCAAAGCTATTTCACTCATAAAATGCCCTACCTTTTTGGCATTAATGTAAAACATCAGCTTGCTGCTCTCGGTTCTAGATGCCATGGTGCAGCTTTCTGTTGAACTGCACAGAACTGAACTTGGACCACATTAGGGTGGAATAGGAACTTTGAACCTGTGGTTCCATTTGATGTATTACATGTTGTGAAACACCACCCCTCCAGGTTCACTATACATTTGAGCTAATTTTGGATAATTTATAAGTAGAAATAATACAGAGCCCTGCTGATGACATCCCATATGAATAAAAGTAATGTGTGGCCACAACTTAGTAAGGAGTGGGAATGAGATAATTAAATCATGATCATGACTTGGTGAGGTGTGGGAATGGATCATGCCATACTAAGTCATAAGAACAATAGCATCTTGTTCCCACACCTTAGTAAGTCATGGCCACAACTTAATTATCTTGTTCCCATGTGTTACTAAGACGTGGCCATGCATTATTTTTATTTATACAGGATGTCACCGGTGGAACTCTGTAAAATAACAAGATAATAACTCAGAATAACAAGATAATTAAGTCATGGCGACACATTAAGATCTTGTTCCCAAATTAGGATCTTGTTCCTGCATTAGGATCTTGTTCCCATGCCTTACTAAGTCATGGCCACAACTTGGTTATCTTGTTCCCATGCCTTACCCTAACAGGGACTGTGTTGTGTCTCACAGGCTCCAGACAAAGAAACAGAAGTTTCAGTCCAGACAAAACAAGCTGCTTATATATCAACAACACTGATATGTGCACTCACAGAGCAAAGTGGCCATGGAGAAAGAAAAGAAAGACCTGGACAGTCTCTGGTCCACTCCTGGGTGCCTCACAGCAACAGTGTAGCTGGAAAGAAGCCAGTAACTCAGTCTCTAAACTGACCAGTACAGCACAGATTGCATGGCTAAGCATGTGTAATGTTGTTTTGTCGGTGTAATGACCGTTTAAGGAAATCCAGCTCTAAGCTGAAAAAAATGAAGTGTTTAATAAAACAGCCGCTATCTCTTCATATGGAAAACAGAAGTGTTCCAAAGCCGATAAGTTTTTCCGTACGGAGTGTGGCCCTGATAGCAAGCGTATATTGGTCCTCTGGCTTAGTAAGGCCGGCACCCCTCTGACTGTTTACCACTGCTGGTCTACCCTCGGACCACCCAGCACCCGTCCTGCATGCATGTTTTAACTAGTTTTAATCTCCAGATTTTAAATAGAGACTTTTATTTTAGAAAACAGACAAATATTATAAACAACTGAGAGGGAAAAAAATGACTGACCAGGCCTGATATAAAATGAGTTTATAGAAAATGTTTCTGAGGCTGAGCTGAAAATTATTTACTAAAATAAGGACAGAAGGAAAATCTGTAAACCGGACTGTGAGGGAAAATGAGCGATGATCAGTGGAATTTCTGTTAATGCTCTGCTTAACCGCCGGTGGGCCGCCCAGAAAACGCTGAGCAAAACGCCAGCGGACCACCAGCTTTGCCATTAGCGGCCCAACAGTGGGCCACTACCCTCTCGCTATCAGGGGGTGCTTAAAAATGTGTGAACCCTTTAGAATTCTCTGTATTTCTTCATGAATATTACCTAAAATATCAGATTTCCTAATAGTAGATAAAGAGAACCAAATTAAACGAATAAGAAAAAAATATTAGACAGGAAATTACCCAATATTACAGACCTGTGAGTGGCAAAAGTATGTGACACTTTGCTTTCAGTATCTGGTTTGACAGACAGACAGACAGACAGACAGACAGATAATTCTGTATTGACTATAAAATCCTTTAATTGATGTGTAAAGCTCTACATGGTCTCGCTCCTGAGCACCTGCAAGACCTGATTTCCCATTACGAGCCATCACGACTACTCAGATCACAGAGTGCTGGCTGTTAGTTTAGCTGTCATAGTCAGATCTGCCGGAGTCATTAGCCTCACTCTGGAAATGTTCACATTCCTGTTTATGTACAAACAGACAGAATAAAACTAATTCCCTCTCCCTGCTTTCTTTCCGAGTATACAATCACCCACATGTCCGTCTGGACACTGAAGGACGACTGACTGCCGAGCTCTCCTGCTGCCCACTTCAGACCAGCTGCCCACGCCCAGCTACCACCACCTACCTTGGACTAGCTGTCCACCCTACACTGAAGTTCTCATGGACTCCCAGCTACTCCTACTACTAATACTACTGCTATTAATATTAGTAGTATAATAACTCTGTAGGTAGTCTGACCAGAGGAGGATGGTCCCCCCTGGTGAGCCTGGTTCCTCCCAAGGTTTCTTCCTCAGCTCTGAGGGAGGTTCTCCTGGCCACTGTTGCCCCTGGTCTGCTCACCTGGGGGTTTTACATTCTTGTTAAAACTTTGTCTTTTCTGGAATTCTGTGAAGCTGCTTTGTGACAACATCCGTTGTACAAAGCTCTACAAATAAATTTGATTTGATAGATACTTTATTGTGTGGGTGTGGAGTTTGATGGATAGAATAAAACTATGAGATTCAGATTCAGTCCTCCTCCCTCCTCATCCCTCCTCGTCTCCTGCCCCTCTGGGAAGAGCTGAAGAGCCCGGTGGCATATGAGACAGATCTGTTGTATTTACATGACAGCAGGCAGTGGTATGAGATGAACTAAAGCCACAGATAATTATTAACATGACTATTATTTACACCAGTATTACAGTGAGTCTCCTTACAGCAGCAGCTGTGCTGCGACTGTTTGGGAAGTGTGCTGAAAAGTTCCACCACAAATGAAACTTCAGTAAAAAATCAAACGTTTACGACTGTCATGCGTCAGACTGGGTTACATGAAAATGCACTGAACCCCCTAAAAGTGCATCTTCACTCTCTACACGGGGACCACATGTTGGGCCTACACACTAAATCACAGCCTGGTGACCACAGCGTGGGCGACTGAATCCGGTCAACCGGGGGGAGTCCACTCTCACACGACTTACACAAACACGAGTACACGACGACACTTACACGTGAAATGATCGAGTACACATGTACATCACCACACACGTGTGTTAAATCAGTATGCGTTTCATTTCAGCCGCGAAAAAGAGAATAAAACAGCAAATTAGACTTCAGCCCCCCCTCCACTCTCAAAATGCGGCGCCCGGTCAAACGCGAAGAACGCCATACAAGCCAGCGAAGCCCGTTGTAATGTCGGGTTATTCGTCCTGCGTTACTGGCGCTATTTCGTTACTCATCGTCCATCGCGTTCTTTCTGTATATCGAGCGAACATAAAACCGCTTTAGTCGGCGGAGAGGTCCGCGCCTGACTGCGCATGCGCCGGCACGGTAAAACACGGTTTGCGCATGCGCTGGGGGCCTGTAGCTGTGTGGACTCGACCGCTTTGTTCGCCGTTTGACTGAAGCCGTTTATTATCTGAATTCATTTCGGTGAGTTTGCTCCGTTTCACAGCCGAGAAACGCGCTTTCTCCGTCTGGCACGGTCTCTCGGGGCAGCGAGGCCCCCCTCACGCCGGCTGTCGTTCGCGGATGGCGGGTTATTTCGCGATGAACGTCTTCGGTTGGCCGCTTACCTTAGCTTAGCTTAGCTTCAGGCTAACCGCTAGCGAACGCGCCGGGAGCCGCTTCAGTAAATCGGTAACGCGCGCGCAACGAGACGCGGTTTATATGGTCAAAATCGCAGTGACACGCGCATTAAGCCTGCTGTAAACCAGGCGGTGCGCCTTAAACGCGAGGTCGGGGCGGTGGTTGGGTGTCTGCCCGTCGTGGCTCCCGTTATCGTCAAGTTTGCGGCCTTAGCTCAGCAGAAGTTCCCTCAGCGGAGGCTCCCGAGGTCCGGCCGGGCGAGTAGACCGCGAGGCCGGTTTACGGTGTGGTCCGTTACCCGCTTCCTCACGGAATAAAGGGTCCTGCAGTGGCGGTGCGATAATGTGCCGTGCACCTGAGGTTTAAAGTATAATTAATATATTGAGGCCACGAGTTGACTTTGTTAACTCGTGGCCTCGATATGTTAATTGACGTTAGTGGGGTTAATATGTGCGTTTTGCGGTCCCAGTGCATTAAATTGTGGCCTCCACGTAGAAATTTGTGTTAATTTGTGGGGTTAATATGTACATTTGTGGTCTTGGTGCATTAAATTGAGGCCTCCACGTAGAAATCTGAGGCCTAAGTGGTTTAACTGGTGGCCTCAGTGTGTTAAAGCAGCACAATGTATATATTTTTAATATATTTTCTATTAAAACTGAAGTGTTGTTGTTGTTGTTGTTATTGTTGTTATTATTATTATTATTATTTTTTTTTATATATATAGAGGAAAACGATAAAGCCTGAAATAATCATCTAAAAGTCGAAGGTGTCGAGTTTTTCCACACCACGTCGTATGACGGTGCGGTTGACGATAGTAGATAATTCGCTCGCGTCCTCGGAAAACGCGTCTTTGGCAACGTATTGTCGGAATCCTCGTAAGATTGTCTTAACAAACTCGCAAAAGTCAGATTCATCCGCTTGTGAGGGTCCGAAGCGCAGACCGTGTTAAAAGATGTTCTTCCATGTGTTGCAGTTACATAATTCCACCAGAGAGGTCTCCAAAACCCCAAATCCTACATAGTGTAGCTTTAATTTATAGCCATAGTGTATTAATTTGTGGCCACAGCTTAAAAACAAAGGGGGGAAACCCTGAAATGTCAATGTTTATGCATTACTGAAGCTTAAACGCGGTCAAGCAGACCTTAGAAGGGGTTTATTACACAGCAGCAGCTTTAATCAGTGGCTGATAGCCACCCAAACCTCCCAGGCGACGAGGCTGGAGATGAGTCAGTGCAGAGGAGAAGCGTGTAACCTGCTGTATCTCCTCCTCCTCCTCCCTCCCTGGATGAATGGGCTCTTTCTGATGGGCTCATCGCTAAAGGGGACGTGGGCTCCACTGTAAAGAAAATGTTTTAATCAAAAGACAACAAAAAAGGGACGTGATGCCAAGTTTGGTGCGATTTTTCTTTATCCAGAGGTCAGAACTTGATTTTGTTAATGGACAGTACCACCTTAACACCAAGTCACTTTAAAGAGTCTGTAGTGAGAGATATTTACATTTTTATTCACTGTCTGTGGAGCGACTCTGAGCCTCACCGCCAGCCTTTCAGTGCGTAAATGTCCTGACGGGTTTCCCATATTGTGTGGTAAAAATATCCCTATCCTGCATCTAATTATAGGCGGCTGTTGGTTTGGCTCAGATAAACGCAGTTTATTTGAAAGCCCAGCTACAGAAAGTGGCGGCCCTTGTGATCTTAATCGGTGTAATTGAGCTGTAAACAATGCAAAAATAGTTGGGACGCACCCGTCGCTTCCACGGAGGACCGTAAATTAGGCGCTCGGACAGAGAGGAGGACGTATAATCGCCAGTACTGTGTTGCGTTTTGCTATAAACGCTCTCGACTCTTATTAGGCTGGAACCTTGAGACCTACTTAAGACCTAATGGACGTGATTTGTATTGGGACATGATCGAATGCGGTTTTGAGAATTGTCTTTTTAAGTGGTCTCTGTGAGGAAAACCAGGTGAAATGTGAAGAATGTTTGTCCTAAATGTGTATGTGGTGTATAACGTCGTGAGCTGTGCATTAGTGTCGCCTGATGTTGCCAGAAAGTCAGTTTTGGGTTCAGGATGACTGACGGTATCAGTTTACTTGAATTTGGCTGCTGATGATTAACAAGCCGCCAGCTGCCAGTCAGTTACGATGCCTTGGTGCGCTGTTAACCGTCAGTCCTTGTAGTGAAGACCTGTACATACAGGTGTTTATTACAGCGTGCGAGTGCCTCTGTAAGGTGACCTGTGGCCTCTGTAGGTCAGCAGTGCTGACCGCTAACCGTGTTCCCTGTTTTTGTCTTTAACAGGTGTCTTTTATGAATAATCAAAAGCAGCAAAAGCCAACGCTAACCGGCCAGCGTTTTAAGACTCGGAAAAGAGGTGAGCGGCAGGCGGAGTGAGACGTGCTCGTACGTTCTGCTGACGTGACGCCGTAAAATGCGCTGAACCGTGTTTTTCCCTCTTTACCAGATGAAAAGGAGAGATTTGATCCTTCTCAGTTTCAAGAAAGTATCGTGCAAGGCTTGAACCAAACTGGCACTGACTTGGACGCAGTTGCGAAGTTCCTTGATGCCTCTGGTGCCAAGCTCGACTATCGCCGGTATGCAGAGACACTCTTCGACATCCTGGTGGCCGGTGGAATGCTGGGTAAGGAACCGCTCCCGGAACAAAGACCCGTTCACTCGGAGAACGTGTGCTGCGGGGTTTAGCTCCTTCTGAGCCTCTGCTGCTGATTAGTGACTGTAATTATAATAATTAACAGGCAAAGTAAAGAAATCGTTGTTGCGCTCAGTGTTCATGTATATTTGCCTTTTTGCTGCATAACTATGAAATCTGTGAGCAGATAATACTAATAATAATACTATTAATACTACTTATACTACTACTACTACTACTACTAATAATAATAATAATAATAATAATAATAATAATAATAATAATAATACTACTACTACTACTACTACTACATTTAACTTGCATGTGTTGTGTGAGCTGCTTTACACATGCATCAAAATTTAAGTCTTATTTTATTAAAATTCGATTTTAGAGTAATTGGTCATAATTATGCAAAAAATAAAACTTGATAAAAGCGAAAGTTAAGATGTTTTAATGCAATCGAATCGGGTGCTGTGTGTTAATCCTGAAATATTGCGGATTTCTAAACACCCGATGATGTAATTGTGCCATGAAGCGCAGATTTAGGTAGAGCAGGTCACAGATGCGCTGATAATCCGTGCAGTGGTGAATGTGGTTCTTCGGCCAATAGGACCTTAAAAATAAGGTAAACTTGTGTTTCCGCTTCTGGTTGTAATATAATGTTGCGTATTGGGTTAACTGGCTGTTATTAGACGGCGTCTTATTCCATGTAGCTTCTTATGGTAGTTCAGTGGCTCCTGGTGGTCGAAATGATCAGAAAGTCCTTTCATTCCTCTTAAAGAGCTGAAGAACCTGAAGCTCTTCCACTTTGAGTAATTGCGTCTTTGTTTCTGTGCTGTAGCCCCAGGTGGGACCCTATCTGATGACATGACCCGCACCGAGTACTGTCTCTTCACGGCAAACGAGGACCTGGAGACAATGCAAGCTTATGCTCAGGTAACTGCTTTAAGGCCGTGATTTATAGCCGTATAAAGCAAATCACAACAGTTTGATTACAGTTAAATGCGTCATGATGTTTTATCTTCTAGTTTCTCTAAGCATGTCCATTTATTTATATCCATTTTTATCGGTTTTTTTTTGTTTGTTTGAAAAAACCTGTTGTCTTTTTTACGCTGTGCCCAAATTTCATGACGAATGGACCAAAAGAAACGGACCAAAGCGACTTGGACAAAATTCTGGTTCCATTGACTTGCATTAAAATTAGTGTGTCTTCTTTCCTTCTCCTGTGAAGTTTCCATACAAGGAGATGTGAGGTTTTGTTCCATCAACAGCGGTTATATAATATTCATGAGAATATCTCTTTATTTGGATTTTTTAATGTTTGAAAATGGCCCTGGAAGTCGCTTTCTCCAAAAAATGAGTGCACACCTCATAAGCAAATATAATTATGGTCTGTTAAAGAATCTATGGAAGTATTTGCAGTTGAAGTGCCACCTTGAAATCGGTGGTCTTGAGTTTGTAGTAAAACTAGACGAGCAGTGTGACTTGTTGGGGTGGGTGATCTGTTCATTAAATGTGATGAGTTAGTTTTTGTGATTTTTAATATCTCGGAACAGGAAAACTAGAGTCTAGTGCCATGTATGAAAACATGTAGCCGTACAAAAAGCACCAAACAGGCTTGACATCGTAACAGTAGAAGAACCCTTTGCCGAAAGGTTCTGTCGATATGAAGAACTCTTCGTTTCATCATGCGAAGGGGTCTCTGAGTGAACACGGGAGGATCGGTTCCTACGGTTGCGTCCTCTGGACGTGCGATTGAAGCTCCGCAGGCCGGATACATGAAAGCTTTAGGAAGAAAACACAGAGTTTCTTAAGACAAACACAAAGATATTTGTAAGAATGTTCTTAAACACAGTTCTCAAAGATCTCAAATGTTCTCAGGGTGGTCCTCATCAGTTCCTTAAGATTTTCTTAAATTCATGATTTCCTTATGTAGTCTGTGGTGTGTTTTACGGTTCACTGTGATCACCACAATAGTCTTAAATTGCAGTAACTCTTATTTTCATTATGATCCACTCAGAGGAGCTGAATGGAGGAAATGCATCAGTGTTTAAAAAAAGGTACACAAACAAGAGCTAGAGGTGATGGAAGTGGAAACGGGGGAAAAAAGTAGTGCGAGGGTATCGTAAGGTTAAACATTTCAACTCCTCGAGACCACCGGTGGTCCCAAACCGCTCTTCATCATGTTCTTCATAACGTTCCTACTCCATAAGCTCCATTCAGAAGCTGGGCGTCGTGTGAGGCTGTAGCTCTTCTCTCCAGTCTAATAGACGGTGACGTCATTTTAAACCCTTATAATAAAAGAAGCTGAACTCAGTTTGTTTTTCTACTGAAAGTCGACCCGTTTTTCCCCAAATCTGGGCTCTAAACTATAAACAGACGGCGTCTCTTCAGTGATCTGCTCTGGAAACATCACTTTTAGAGAACAACACAAAGAGCGGCGCAGATTTTTGGCTCTCAGCAGTGAATTGTGAGCGTGTAGTGACATGAGATCATGAAACACAGGCTCTCTTAGTCTGAGGGGAGGTTTTACAAAATGTATAAATAGATAAAAATTCATTTATTTTATGCAGTTACTGAATAATTTGCCTTCTGATCTGGTCGTGTAAATTCAGATGGACAAACCAACATTTAAGGACAGTGTCTGAAAGAATAGCACTTCTTGGATGTATTCTGAAGGTAATAGTTCAGAAAATATTAAAGAAATAATGAAATGTTTTCATAACGTTTTCAGAATGAAGTTAAGAGAAGGTTTTTCTTAATTCACCTTCATGAATCCGGCCCCTGGTGATGTACCTGTAGATCTTGCTGGCTTATCTGAGTCACGTTTACTGACGAAGACTCGGTGAATGTTCGCTGACCTCCTAAATGCAGTGTAGTGCGAGTACATTCATGTGTTGGGTTTAATGCGGGGCTGAAACGGAATGAAAGCCTTTTGTTCCCCGTATAATAAACATGCCTGAACTCGTTTTCTGCAGGTTTTTAACAAGCTGATCAGGCGGTACAAGTACCTGGAGAAAGGGTTTGAGGAGGAGATCAAGAAGGTGAGTGTGGGACGAATCCCGTTCACAATCACCTCTGTTTTGTGGGGTCGTGTTACAGAAACTTCTTATCTTAAGATCTGACGGAACAAGATAAGAATTTTCACATTCATATCACACATCAGCATCTAATCTCCAGTTAGGAAATTTTAACCTACTAAAAAAAGGTCGAGCAGATGTAAAGTGTGATAAACTGAGAATTGAAATTCTGTCAGAGCCCCCCTGCTCTTTATCAGTGTCGCTGCTCCCCAGTTTCAGTCTCCATTTCCCAAACACTTTAGCCGAGCGTGCTGACGTTGTTCCTCCTAATAAACACACCTCCTCTATGGAGAACATAGTTCTGCACATTTTAAGGCACTAACTTTTTATTTTTATTTATTTTTGTTGCAGAATTTAAGATACTGGAGTGTTTAAGCAGCAGATAAATAAATTGTGTAATCTGACCAGAGTGCCTGTTCAGAGTCTCATATGACCAAAAAGATTAGATTTGGTATAAATTGGTTAGTTTTAAAATGTATTTATTTGTGATTCTGGTCGTTATGAATAGTTTGTGCAGACCTGGACTCTTAGCTGAGCTTAAGAGAGCATTGACTTAAACTGTTGGGTCATGTGTTTGGCCATAAACAGCCACCTGATGTTTAGTTGAAATTTTCAGCACCGTAAGTGAGGAGCCCTGTTTTGTGCTGCCGAATGTTTGTCTGACTGCCTGTTATTGGCTCTGCAGCTGCTGCTGTTCTTAAAAGGGTTCACAGAGTCAGAGCGTAACAAGCTGGCCATGCTGACTGGCATCCTGCTGGCCAACGGGAACATTTCAGCCTCCATCCTGAACAGCCTCTTCAACGAGAACCTGGTCAAAGAAGGTAGGCGATACCAGCTGATCTCCAGTGAGTCTGTAGCTGCTGTACCAATGTGCGATAATGAGGGATGCCATGTCTGTGGTTTGTAGGTGTTTCTGCTGCCTTCGCTGTCAAACTGTTTAAATCTTGGATCAACGAGAAGGACATCAACTCGGTCGCTGCCAGTCTGCGGAAAGTTGGCATGGACAACAGGCTGATGGTAGAGTATAGAAACCCTGCAGGATACCAGCGGTTCAGTGCTGTGCAGTCTTGGTGGCAATGTTCTCCTTTTTTCAGTGGTTTTTAACAAGAAACATGGGGACCTTGGGTTAACACACCTGCTGCCCGTTGACCTTTACTTGGGTCAATGTACCAGCGCTCTTATCAAAGAATTCGCTTTCGTTTACAGTGTTTTTATGCATGGTGGCATCCAGCAATGTGTTGATGCGGCATATTGCTGGAAAGCTTAAAATCTCATTGTATTGCTGCAAACCGTTGTATGATCCGTTATTCGCAGCAGTTGCGGTTGCAGCGTAAAGACTGCAAAGTCTGTCTCCTCACCTTCAGAGCCTCTCCGCCTCCACAGAGACACCATCATCCAAACGTGATCCGATAACGTGGCAAGAGTCAGAGATCAGTTTAGAGATCTACGAATCGGGAGGAAATAAACTCCTCCATTCTGGAGTCAGTAATTCATAGTTACTCAGATGACTTTCAGATGAGACCAAGATCATGACTGTAGCCCAAAGTATGTGGGAACAGCGCCTCCGTTAACTTTGGGTCCACCGTTTAAGGCGAAAATGGGGCGACAGTTTAAACGTCATTTACTTTATAACAGTAGCTGAAGGGGCGACAGGTTGCATTAATGTATCGACCTTAGCAGCAGAACTTTCATACAGATTATTCATCTTAATTACTACTTTAAACCTCAAAATGGAAATGGTTTATTTTTCAAAAGCCACATTTGATTTGCACTGTTCAAACTGGGCTTTACTTGGCAGCCCATCTGTTATAGGTTATCGTTGATGGTCAGTACTTTGCTAGCTGGCAAGCTGAAGGCTGCTATGGAAATGGCCTCAGTCAGGTTTGGTTTCAATCAAGAGTAACGAGCCTTTCGGGAGCCAAGTCAGGAGTGATGAACCGCGCTGTGGGTTTGTTTTATTCAAGACTGCATTAGATCAGGTTTGTTAATACTTGGACGTCCTGTTCGTTTGTGTTGTAGGAGCTGTTTCCGGCGAACAAGCGGAGCTGCGAGCACTTCTCCAAATACTTCACGGACGCCGGGCTGAAGGAGCTATCTGACTTCGCCCGTAACCAGCAGTCCATCGGTGCCCGCAAGGAGCTCCAGAAAGAGCTGCAGGAGCAGATGTCCCGCGGAGAGACCCTCAAAGATGTACGGCAGCTTACAGGCTTTTTCTTCCCCTCTGTCTCGCTCCTTTTAATA
Organism: Pygocentrus nattereri; assembly: GCF_015220715.1. Classification (NCBI taxonomy): domain Eukaryota; kingdom Metazoa; phylum Chordata; class Actinopteri; order Characiformes; family Serrasalmidae; genus Pygocentrus; species Pygocentrus nattereri. The sequence continues at coordinate 2,008,939 of NC_051235.1, read as the reverse complement.
TTGAAGCTAATTGTTACCTTCTGCACTTGGGTTTTGAGAGCTGGGCTGCAGCTGGTATTGGGCTCATTGGACCAACATCCTCCTAAATGTGTTCTTGAAAAAAGTCCTAAGAAAAAGTCTACGTCAGATTCATGACATGATCTTAAAGCCCTCTAGTCTTTGGCCTGTCCTTGTTGAGCTTCGGATTTTGACCCAGATGGATAGATGAGCTTTTTCCCTTTGTAGTTTGCACTGAAATACATTCGCAGCTGCGTTGCATTGCCCTTTAGTGGCATCATAAATACAAAAAGTAATCATTTACACATCAAGACCCTCCACAGGTGGATTTTACTGCAGTCCTGTAGCAATAAGTCTGTATATGACCACTAGAATAAAACTGTATATAATCAGTTCAGTTTCTGTAGTAAACTGTGTCTTGTACTAAAACCATCTCGTCCACTGCTGCAGATAATTGCGTACGTCCGCGAGGAGATGAAGAAGACCAACATCTCTGAGCAGACGATGATCGGCATCGTGTGGACCAGCGTCATGAGCTCCGTCGAGTGGAACAAGAAGGAGGAGCTCGTCACCGAACAAGCCATCAAACACTTGAAGGTACGTGTGTCGCTCACTGTGCACTGAGCTTTATGGTGCTCGCCAAACTCTTGGATTTCAGAGTCTGCCACAGTGAAGTTGTGTGTAATACTGGTAGACTTGAGCAAGTTGTCAGAGTTGCTAGAACGTTATTTTGGGAAGCGAGGACTACGACGCGATCCTGGCCCACAAATTTATTTTGAGGACTTTGAGGAGGTCCATTTCAAAAATGACAGGCCTGCGTTCACATTTCCAGGCTGAAGTGGCACAAATCTGATTTCTTTGCCCTAATGTGACTCAGATCTGGTGTTTTCGGGGCTGTGTGGACACACATCTGATCTTTTCAAATCCGACCTGAGGCCCTTCCATATGTGGTCCTAGATCGGATACGGATCTGATTTGTGGCCATGTGACCTTAATGTGGCGCTCAGATCGGAACTCGCGTGCTTTTCACCACTTGACTGCGCCATCGTTCAGCGTTACCATGGCAACAGAGCCTATAAACGGTGGAAAAGCAGCTCGGCTCACCTTTTTCTCCTCCGTCTGGCTCTAATAATGAAGCTGAGAGCTGATCAGAGTTAACGATCTTCTCAGCGAAGCTCATTAGTTACAGAGTACGATGAGCTCATGAGGGTAATTTGAGGACGCCGGTTCATCACGTTAGTGACCGATTTGAATCACTTACCTGAACAAGGGCGAATCATCACGTCGGAGATCGGATTTGACCAAAAAGTCAGTTTTGAGCAGCGGGGCTCGTAATGTGACCTTCGCAACATGCAACCATATCGATTTAAGCCAGAGTACACAAATGAGTTGCAGCAGCTTGAAGGAAAAAAGGTCTCTCGGCTTCTGTTTTTCTCCTTTTAAAGCCAATTGTGGTGTTTATCTTCTGCTACAGGCCTGATTGAGATGGGCCGAGATCTTCTCCACTAGGCCTGTCGGTGTGAACGTTATTGCCTTGTGCTAAAAATCCATCAGGGTGTAATGTAAGAGGACGTTCGTCAGCGAACCAGCGCAATCAGCCGTTCAGTCAGAAAACGACTTGTTCCTGGAAGGTCTTGTTTGATCATGTGGCTCAGCCTGTGCAGACATGTGGAATGAAACGCAGCTGCACTTCCTCACAAAGCCTGCTAGATCTTTTGAAGTCGTGTTTGATCCAGCACTGGTAGTAATGGATACGCAGCTGTTACCCACTTTTGAACACACCGTTGCTGACCATCCACTGACCAAATAATTACGGTTCTAGTCATTTGTATGCTGTAAGGTCCTGCGATGTAAACACTGATGCAGCATTTAAGGTAATTGAAGATGTCTGGATGTGTTATCGTGAGCCGTAATGTATAATCAGGACTCAGATAACGTATTGATTTGATGCAGATCAGTACCTGCAGTTAGACTTTCTTAGTTTGATTTGAAGTCATAATCAGCGCTGACGACTTGTACGTGTTACGCTGATGAAATGTCAAGCCTGGCTACAGAGTTTGTGAATATTGGACAGTATTAATTAACGACAAGCCCTTAGTAGACTACTTAGACTGCGTATAAATGCAGGAATGTCTAATTTCCCACTGAACGTGATGTGTAACTTGGCATGGCTGGTAAAGGTAGCAGATGGATTGTACTTCGTTCAGCGAGTCTGTATTGATATTTACCGTTCCTCTTGTGCTGTTCCAGCAATACAGCCCCCTGCTGAAAGCATTCACGTCCCAGGGTCTGTCTGAGCTCACCCTGCTTCTGAAGATCCAGGAGTACTGCTACGACAACATCCACTTCATGAAGGCCTTCCAAAAGATCGTGGTGCTGCTCTATAAAGGTAAGTCTGAAAGCCGTGTGCATATGACCTTGAATCGGCGCAGTTCTTTAGGAATCAATTCCAGGTATGTCCTGAATCTGGATCAGAGTGCATTCAAATGCAGTACAGGTAATTCCTGTTGGTGCAGGTCTAAACAGAAAATGCCATGAAAATAAGGCCTAAAACAATGACTGGATGAGCATCTCAAGATTAAAAGATGAGGTTCTCAGGCTAATTTTAAACAGCGTAGTTCACTACCAGCATAATGAGCTCCATTTATTCCTACTGTAAAACGCGGCTTTCACTGGGAGATGTTTTTCTCTTCTAACTCTGCCTTTTAAACATCTCAGAGGCTGCTGACTCGAACTCCACCGCCCCTCTGACCACCTTCCTGAGTTAATGTTGATGATGGAGTATTACAGTGATGGAGGTGAATAATGAGGAGGCGGAGCTGAACGCGTGTCTGTTTATTAGGAGGAGGAACGTCAGCGCGCTCAGCTAAAGCGTTTGGGAAATGGAGACTGAAACTGGGGAGCGACAACGCTCTGGTAAACCGCAGGGGGCGACTGTTAAACAGCAGGGGCGCTCTGTTAAACAGCAGGGGGCGCTCTCACAGTATTCACAACTCAGTTTATCACACTTTGGTTCTGTTTTGACCTTTTTTACACCAGTAACAGCAGCTTGGCTCACATTTTAACATTTTGATGTGTTTACGCTTCAGTTGTGTGTTTATTGTCGGTTGCTAGGCAACAGACATGAGGGCTGATTGTTGACTTCGATAGAGTAGGTGAAGATCTCCTAACTGGAGGTCGGATGCTGTGAAATGCAATGAAATTCCTAAGTGAAGATCAGATCGGAGTATGTAGACTCTTCAATCGCAGAACTACAGTCCCAAATAAACTGACCAGAAGCTGAACAAAAGTGCACCTCTTCCAGCTTGGTGCCCTTGCTGGAGTCGTGTGATGCCTTGCTTTGCAGATTTTAGTGTCTCACTTGATTTTTGTTTAAATCTTCTAGCTGATGTTCTGAGTGAGGAGGCCATTCTGAAGTGGTACACCGAGGGCCACTTGGCCAAAGGCAAGAGCGTCTTCCTGGAGCAGATGAAAAAGTTCGTGGAGTGGCTGAAGAACGCGGAAGAAGGTAAACCAAATGGCCCGAGATCAATTTGAAGTTGAACTGGTCACCCAGCAGATTTAGGGCTGCATGATATGGACAGAATAGCTGTGTTCAGATTATATTTGTTTTCGGTTGGATGCAGTTTGCAGGATGTTGGACCACGTTTCAGGCTTCCCACCGGTACAGCTGCATAAACGGTGGCCCGATCTATGAACGATCATGTGATGCCACAGCCGCCCGTCGTCATCGTGGCAGAATCGATCACAGTAACGAATGTTTTCGCCCAGCCAAATTAAAGTTTAGATAAACATAGTTTTACACTTGTTTATATATATGAATGGAAATGGCTAAACTGGGACACCCAAAAAAAAAACATTTTAACCAAACGTCATAAAAGAGGTTCTTCAAGGAACCAAAAGTGGCTTTTCCATGACGGTGGCCACCAGCCCTGCGCCTGGAGATCCTCCTTCCTGCAGACCTGGGCTTCACTCAGTATTAAATGGTGCTGAATTGATCCTGAGAAACTGGGTTTAAATACGTCTTTAGCTGCGTCCTCTAACGCCTTTCATAGCTGTGCAGCTTGATGGGAGTTGTAGACACTTGTGTGCACTGCCTTATTAACGTAGCAGGGATTCATATACACGTCACTGCCGATTGGCTGACGCCTCTGACGCCCGTCAAACGAGAGAAAGCGGAAAGTTTCGGCAGCAGATCGTTTAACCTGGAAACTGCAGGACCGTCACTCCAGAGCCCCTTTTCTGTATTTGTAGCGCACTTTATTTGGAGTGTCGTCTGAACGTGTTAAATAAGCTGGATTTGTTCTCTGCGTGTTTCCATATAGAGTCTGAATCCGAGGAAGAGGAAGGAGATTAAGAAGCTTCAGTTGAGGACCTGCAGCCGCCTGCCATCCGCTACCACAGGAGCTGCAGAATGATTTGTTACAGAAGTGCTCGTCTTTTTTTTTTCTTTTTTTTTTTTTTCCTCCCTTTTTTTTTACTTTAATTTTTTTTGTTTTGATTCTACCTCCTGTTTTTTCAACCATAACATTTTAGATGTCATTTAAGGGCTTTGTAACAAAAAAAAAAGGTTAATTTTAACAGATTTTTCTATCTAATGTTAAGGTTTACACTTAAAAAGAAAAAAAACCAAACAAAAAAAAACAGCACAAATTGTGAATCGTCAACCCTTTTGTAATCATCCTCACAGAGCCGTCGAGTGACACGTTTGGACATCTTTAAATTATTATTATTGCGATAATTAAATCACGATTCCTTTTGAGAAGATTACATTCCAAGAGATTCAGCTGTACATTCACTCAAAGACCCTTTTATAGTACGTAATCGATGCCTTTAGCCCTGAAAGGGCGAAAGTAGTTAAGATAACGGAGTTAAAGCCTCGTTTCCGGTCTGGCTGAAGGTTTTTGCGTTCATAAGTCGTTTCCCTCCGAGTCACATTCCAGTTAAAAAGGGTGAGTTCATCACACTTGCGACGCCAGCCGTCTCCTCCGTGTCGCTGTAAATAAGAAAAGCCCTTAGTGACCTGTGAGCGCTCGGCCTCGCGACGCTCGAGAGAAACGAAGCGAAAATCATGCGAATTGGATTCCGTTGTGCTGAACGATCGTTTCAAGTTGTTGCCAAAGCTTGGAGCCCCTTGAGGACCATCAGCACTACTAGCTCTTCTAGCCGCTCCCGTCGTCGTCTCCAGCTGTAACTCCGCTAGTCGCCCTCTTCAAATGACCCTTAAATGACCGCTGGCCTTTTCCCTCTGATGTCCCACCACCTTTTATTGATTCATCACTGATTTCTTTGATCTGATTACCTAATTGAATTTTTTTAAGAAATAAAACTTAGTTGTAGCCAATTTGGAGTGCTTGTTTTATTGAATGTGGTTTAGTGTCAGGATTCATTCCGCTGCTCGTCTGGTGTGTTCTAGATAAACTGACAGAACCGTTCACAGTGGTGGTGATAGGAACCAGACGTCCCTCTAAAAGCTCCTCACAGTGGTGGTGATGGGAACCAGACGTCCCTCTAAAAGCTCCTCACAGTGGTGGTGATGGGAACCAGACGCCCCTCTAAAAGCTCCTCACAGTGGTGGTGATGGGAACCAGACGTCCCTCTAAAAGCTCCTACAGAAAGTTCCTACATGAGCTGGTTCTGAATTCACTGCCTGATGACTGAGACGCTGTTTTATTAGAGTTTAGAGAACTTAAACTCCATTCATGGTGGAGGGAGACATGCAGGGCGCTGTGCGGCAAAATAGTCCCCAAAGAAAACTCATTATTCCAGATTTTCCACTGTTTTCCATCATCAACATTCCATATAAGCTCAGGAGACTCGTGTAGGTTCTCTGGTGGTTCTGGATGGTAAATAAAGTGTCTATATCTGTGTTGTAGTCATGGCGACGCCTGGTTCCCATCACCACCACTGTAAAGACCTCTGAACCGTTTCACACCAAACCCTCTGGATCTCTTTACAAACGTACTTACAGATGTAAACGAGTCGGTCAGGTTCATTTGAGGGCATCCGATAGTCAGAAGCTGGTCCTACTGGGAGATATAAAGGGAATAATGCAGACTTCCGAAGAGTCTGCTTGGGATGCAGGCTTCAACAGACCTTGCTGCGGGAATTTCCCAATGTGCCTTTTCACTACACTCTGAAAATGAATAGGGGAATTTGGACGATGGTCATATCTTTGCCACAAACCTCGTTAGAAGAACAATGAAATATTGGAAGTGCAGAACGTGGATCCCTTAAGGAGAAACGCTCATGAAGATTTTGGATATGAAGGGGAAATGTAAAACCATCAGATTTAAGGACCGTGTTTTCTGAAACATCTCTAGTGGTCCAGGGGTCCCAGGCACCTCCCTGCACTCTAACGTCCACCAGATGGTGCTATAGAGCCCGTCCCCTCCCCCAGCCTGTTCCTTACACATTAAAATGTCAACCCCTGATATAGTAAAGGCCCTGGACAGAAGTACAAACAGATTGAGAAATTTTTTTGGAAATAATTTAATACATTTTGAAAATTTATAAGAGTACAGACAAAATTCTCTTAATGTACAAAAAAAAAAAAAAACATACACGATCATTTGGTAGCAGCTTTGACATTATTTGCTGTGTGCAAAGGACAATTCAAGTATGTTGACAGGGTTCGAGTATTTTAGAGGTAGGCCACGTCCTACGAGGGGCAAACAAGCAAGAAATGAATACTAATATATATTTAGTATGTTTGATACATACTGTAGTATTTAAGGTTGCAGTGCATGTATAGTGTATTTACAGAAAGAGCAGCTTTAACCCTGATCCAGCACCACAGTACACACTTAACAAAGGTTCTTCAACAGTTCTGTAGTAAAGACAGTTAAGTTAAGTAAGGACTCTGCCTGATTAAGGGGTTCTCTGTCATTATAGGGTTCTACAGATTGAACCTTTTTGAAAAGGGTACAGTGCCAAACAGGCTTGACATGGCAACAGCAGTGGAACCCTTTTCAAAAGGGTTCTTTAAAGAACCGTCTATAACGCTATAATGCAGAGAACCCTTTAATGGCGCAAACGGTTCTCTGTTCATGGTTCTATGTAGAGCCGTATTCTTTACTAAAGAACCCTTAAAGAAGCTACACAGTAAATCCAGAACACTGCGACACTGCGTTGTACAGAGCTGTGTAAAAATCCTTTACTGACTTACTTTCCTGTCAAAACAACCAGAAAGTTCAAGTTCATGTCAGGAAAAAAGCACATTATATAAACCTTGTATCTCCGTTTGAAACTTCCTGTTGCTCTTTACGTCGTGTGTAAATTTCACCATGAACGGACCAAAATGACCTGGGAAAAATTCTGGTTCCATTGACTTTCATTAAAAGTAAAGAAAGTTTTTTCCTTCTCCTGTAAAGTTTCCATTTTGGAGATACAGGGTTTTCTTCAGACAGCGGTGACACAATATATACACTCACCGGCCACTTTATTAGGTCCACCTTGCTAGTAAAAGGTTGGACCCCCTTTTCCCTTCAGAACTGTCTTAATTCTTCATGTCAGACTTTCAACAAGGTGTTGGAAACGTTCCTCAGAGATGTTGGTTGGTTATTTGAGTTCCTGCTGCCTTTCTATCATCTGGAACCAGTCTGTCCATTCTCCTCTGACCTCTCACATCAACAAGGCATTTTCGTCCACACAACTGACCGCTCACTGGATATTTCCTCTTTTCCGGACCGTTCTCTGTAAACCCTAGAGATGGTTGAGCGTGAAAATCCCAGCAGATCAGCAGTTTCTGAAATACTCAGACCAGCCCGTCTGGCACCAACAACCACGCCACGTTCAAAGCCCCTTAAATCCCCTTTCTTCCCCGTTCTGATGCTCGGTCTGCCGTGGTCCGAACACCTAATAAAGTGGCTGGTGAGTGTATAGTAAAAATAACAATAGGTACCAAATTGACATATTTTGATGACAATTAGGTTAAATGGGATTTTGTGCTAAAGCTCTGTAAAGCCCACCTCGTAACACTGGCTAGACAACAACGCATCTGTGGGCGGAGCCTGTTATGTGTTATGTGAACGCAGCTGGTAGTCTAGGGGAAGAGGGAGGGGCCCAGAGAGTTACCCCAAAAGCGCTCTGGCTGTGTACTGACAGCAACCGCTGCAGGCTTGGGTTACCGTCATGTGACCCAGGAAGGCCAGACATGGGGCTTGTTTTTTAAGGAGAGGCCCGCGGAGGCTCACTATATCTGACACTGAAATAACTCACTGCCAGGTGCTGCTTCACACGCCAGGCTCCGGTTACCGCCACCAAAACAAGGCCCAAGACACTCGTAAACGAAGAGGGAGAAAAAGTGCATTTCAGTGTTGAACTAGATTTTCTTCTGTCCTCAGAGATTTAGAAAAATATACATCTGCTTCTTTTGTCTGTACAAGTCGAAGAGTCTTTTACATGTAAACGTTGAGCAGGACGTGGCGTCCAGGTCCGCCGCTCAGGCCCGTGGACTCTGTTTCTCCCCGGCTCGCATCTGCAAAACACACAAACACACAGCAGTGACAAACGGGCAGAAAGCTCAGCCGAGAAGCTGGTGGGTCATTTTCTGAACTAATCAAACACATCCAGTGGTGCTGAGGTCTGGACTCTGGGGCGGTCAGTCCATCGTCCAGCTTCTCTGTTTGGTGTGTCCGTCTCCTTTTCTCAGTGAGGTTCTTCTTGATCAGCTACACGTCCTTTCAGACCCACAGCGCTGAGTGGTCTTCTCACAGTGGAAGGATGGACAGAAACACCTGTGGAGTTGAAGTTCTCTAAACTCTCATAAAACAGCGTCTCAGTCATCAGGCAGTGAATTCAGAACCAGTTCATGTAGGAACTTTCTGTAGGAGCTTTTAGAGGGACGTCTGGTTCCCATCACCACCACTGTGAGGAGCTTTTAGAGGGACGTCTGGTTCCTATCACCACCACTGTGAGGAGCATTTAGAGGGACGTCTGGTTCCTATCACCACCACAAAACCACACCAAACCACTCTGAACAGCTTTGTTTACATCTTATTCACTTCATTATGCAGAAAATTCATGAAAATGGTTTCACTCCTTTCATCAAGATGCTTACAGGTGGATGAGTGAGTGTAGCGGACATGGAGATAATACTGCTGGCGTAAATCCAATTCCACTCAATTTCCACTGTAAATGGTGCCTCACGCTGTTGATTTCATGGTGTGATACATGGACAATGAGCACAAATCAGCTCCGATAGCGATCCGCTGGGCTGACTGAGTGACTGCGCGGAAAATGTGGCATGAAATCAACAACGTTCTGGACAGAAATGACCAGCATCCCTGTTTCAACAGAAAGCGAACAGCATTTTGTCACTAAACAGGCATTTCATTGACTTGGAATTGGTTTTTATGTATCTCAACCAAACTATACCAATGTAAGGCTGCGTTACAAGTGAAGCCACTGTAAGATTACTGCAGGATTATTAATTATAAATCTATTTCTAGATTAATTTATTTCATTTTTATAATATTAACGTCTTATTAACACTTAATAATTTGTCAAAAACCTATATAGACATTAATAAAGGTTTATTCCAATGAATAAAGATGGACAAAAGCAGCCTTTATGAACACCGGCGCAGGTAGGTTTATGTCACCTGTTATGAAAGGGGTATGTAGGTCTTTTATAGACATATATGCTGCCATTCTGTAAAATGTTGTTTTTTTAAGAAATAATGATTGAAAGATTGATAATATTGTGCATTTTATCTGATAACATCACATAAAAACATGTGATTTATATAATCTTACAAATGACCTCACAATAGTGATCAATGTTAAGCACGTTGTGGAGCGTCTGTATGTTTTTCGTCTGTTTGGTTCAGTCTGTTAATATAATTTTATATATTCTGTTGTCTAAGAGTCCAGCGGAGGCCACAGTGACTACACTAGGACTACACCAGGACTACACTAGGACTACACCAGAACTACACTAGGACTACACTAGGACTACACCATAACTACACTAGGACTACACCAGAACTACACTAGGACTACACTAGGACTACACCAGAACTACACTAGGACTACACCAGAACTACACTAGGACTACACCAGAATTGCACCAGAACTACACTAAGACTACACCATAACTACACTAGGACTACACCAGAACTACACTAGGACTACACAAGGACTACACTAGGACTACACCAGGACTACACTAAGACTACACCATAACTACACTAGGACTACACCAGAACTACACTAGGACTACACCAGGTCTACACTAGGACTACACCAGAACTGCACCAGAACTACACTAAGACTACACCATAACTACACTAGGACTACACTAGGACTACACCAGGACTACACTAGGACTACACCAGGACTACACTAAGACTACACCATAACTACACTAGGACTACACCAGAACTACACTAGGACTACACCAGGACTACACTAGGACTACACCAGAACTGCACCAGAACTACACTAAGACTACACCATAACTACACTAGGACTACACCAGAACTACACTAGGACTACACCAGGACTACACTAGGACTACACCAGGACTACACTAAGACTACACCATAACTACACCAGGACTACACCAGAACTACACTAGGACTACACCAGAACTACAATAGGACTACACCAGAACTACACCAGGACTACACTAGGACTACACCAGGACTACACAATGACTACACTAGGACTACAGCAGAACTACACTAGGACTACAACCACTGAATAGTGGTTTACATCAATATATTGTCATGTACTTAAAAACAAGCGCTCTATAATGTTCATATGATCCACACAGTCGCTCTGACAGACTGTAATACACTACAGGAAGCGTAGGGGGCGATACGGCTTCTACTGTTTCATTTAAAAAGCTCTATAATGTTCATATGATCCACACAGTCGCTCTGACAGACTGTAATACACTACAGCAAGCGTAGGGGGCGATACGGCTTCTACTGTTTCATTTAAAAAGCTCTATAATGTTCATATGATCCACACAGTCGCTCTGACAGACTGCAATACACTACAGGAAGCGTAGGGGGCGATACGGCTTCTACTGTTTCATTTAAAAAGCTCTATAATGTTCATATGATCCACACAGTCGCTCTGACAGACTGTAATACACTACAGGAAGCGTAGGGGGCGATACGGCTTCTACTGTTTCATTTAAAAAGCTCTATAATGTTCATATGATCCACACAGTCGCTCTGACAGACTGTAATACACTACAGGAAGCGTAGGGGGCGATACGGCTTCTACTGTTTCATTTAAAAAGCTCTATAATGTTCATATGATCCACACAGTCGCTGTGACAGACTGTAATACACTACAGGAAGCGTAGGGGGCGATACGGCTTCTACTGTTTCATTTAAAAAGCTCTATAATGTTCATATGATCCACACAGTCGCTCTGACAGACTGTAATACACTACAGGAAGCGTAGGGGGCGATACGGCTTCTACTGTTTCATTTAAAAAGCTCTATAATGTTCATATGATCCACACAGTCGCTCTGACAGACTGTAATACACTACAGGAAGCCTAGGGGGCGATACGGCTTCTAGTGTTTCATTTAAAAAGCTCTATAATGTTCATATGATCCACACAGTCGCTCTGACAGACTGTAATACACTACAGGAAGCGTAGGGGGCGATACGGCTTCTACTGTTTCATTTAAAAAGCTCTATAATGTTCATATGATCCACACAGTCGCTCTGACAGACTGTAATACACTACAGGAAGCGTAGGGGGCGATACGGCTTCTACTGTTTCATTTAAAAAGCTCTATAATGTTCATATGATCCACACAGTCGCTCTGACAGACTGTAATACACTACAGGAAGCGTAGGGGGCGATACGGCTTCTACTGTTTCATTTAAAAAGCTCTATAATGTTCATATGATCCACACAGTCGCTCTGACAGACTGTAATACACTACAGGAAGCGTAGGGGGCGATACGGCTTCTACTGTTTCATTTAAAAAGCTCTATAATGTTCATATGATCCACACAGTCGCTCTGACAGACTGTAATACACCACAGGAAGCGTAGGGGGCGATACGGCTTCTACTGTTTCATTTAAAAAGCTCTATAATGTTCATATGATCCACACAGTCGCTCTGACAGACTGTAATACACTACAGGACGCGTAGGGGGCGATACGGCTTCTACTGTTTCATTTAAAAAGCTCTATAATGTTCATATGATCCACACAGTCGCTCTGACAGACTGTAATACACTACAGGAAGCGTAGGGGGCGATACGGCTTCTACTGTTTCATTTAAAAAGCTCTATAATGTTCATATGATCCACACAGTCACTCTGACAGACTGTAATACACTACAGGAAGCGTAGGGGGCGATACGGCTTCTACTGTTTCATTTAAAAAGCTCTATAATGTTCATATGATCCACACAGTCGCTCTGACAGACTGTAATACACTACAGGAAGCGTAGGGGGCGATACGGCTTCTACTGCTTCATTTAAAAAGCTCCATAATGTTCATATGATCCACACAGTCGCTCTGACAGACTGTAATACACTACAGGAAGCGTAGGGGGCGATACGGCTTCTACTGTTTCATTTAAAAAGCTCTATAATGTTCATATGATCCACACAGTCGCTCTGACAGACTGTAATACACTACAGGAAGCGTAGGGGGCGATACGGCTTCTACTGCTTCATTTAAAAAGCTCTATAATGTTCATATGATCCACACAGTCGCTCTGACAGACTGTAATACACTACAGGAAGCGTAGGGGGCGATACGGCTTCTACTGTTTCATTTAAAAAGCTCTATAATGTTCATATGATCCACACAGTCGCTCTGACAGACTGTAATACACTACAGGAAGCGTAGGGGGCGATACGGCTTCTACTGTTTCATTTAAAAAGCTCTATAATGTTCATATGATCCACACAGTCGCTCTGACAGACTGTAATACACTACAGGAAGCGTAGGGGGCGATACGGCTTCTACTGTTTCATTTAAAAAGCTCTATAATGTTCATATGATCCACACAGTCGCTCTGACAGACTGTAATACACTACAGGAAGCGTAGGGGGCGATACGGCTTCTACTGTTTCATTTAAAAAGCTCTATAATGTTCATATGATCCACACAGTCGCTCTGACAGACTGTAATACACTACAGGAAGCGTAGGGGGCGATACGGCTTCTACTGTTTCATTTAAAAAGCTCTATAATGTTCATATGATCCACACAGTCGCTCTGACAGACTGTAATACACTACAGGAAGCGTAGGGGGCGATACGGCTTCTACTGTTTCATTTAAAAAGCTCTATAATGTTCATATGATCCACACAGTCGCTCTGACAGACTGTAATACACTACAGGAAGCGTAGGGGGCGATACGGCTTCTACTGTTTCATTTAAAAAGCTCTATAATGTTCATATGATCCACACAGTCGCTCTGACAGACTGTAATACACTACAGGAAGCGTAGGGGGCGATACGGCTTCTACTGTTTCATTTAAAAAGCTCTATAATGTTCATATGATCCACACAGTCGCTCTGACAGACTGTAATACACTACAGGAAGCGTAGGGGGCGATACGGCTTCTACTGTTTCATTTAAAAAGCTCTATAATGTTCATATGATCCACACAGTCGCTCTGACAGACTGTAATACACTACAGGAAGCGTAGGGGGCGATACGGCTTCTACTGTTTCATTTAAAAAGCTCTATAATGTTCATATGATCCACACAGTCGCTCTGACAGACTGTAATACACTACAGGAAGCGTAGGGGGCGATACGGCTTCTACTGTTTCATTTAAAAAGCTCTGTAATGTTCATATGATCCACACAGTCGCTCTGACAGACTGTAATACACTACAGGAAGCGTAGGGGGCGATACGGCTTCTACTGTTTCATTTGAAAAGCTCTATAATGTTCATATGATCCACACAGTCGCTCTGACAGACTGTAATACACTACAGGAAGCGTAGGGGGCGATACGGCTTCTACTGTTTCATTTAAAAAGCTCTATAATGTTCATATGATCCACACAGTCGCTCTGACAGACTGTAATACACTACAGGAAGCGTAGGGGGCGATACGGCTTCTACTGTTTCATTTAAAAAGCTCTATAATGTTCATATGATCCACACAGTCGCTCTGACAGACTGTAATACACTACAGGAAGCGTAGGGGGCGATACGGCTTCTACTGTTTCATTTAAAAAGCTCTATAATGTTCATATGATCCACACAGTCGCTCTGACAGACTGTAATACACTACAGGAAGCGTAGGGGGCGATACGGCTTCTACTGTTTCATTTAAAAAGCTCTGTAATGTTCATATGATCCACACAGTCGCTCTGACAGAAATTCTCTTATTTTGAAATAAAAGTCACGCTGATGATGTCACTCGACCTCCTTTGACCTGTTTTCTGAGGATCTATGAGGAAAAGCTCATGGTGATTAAATTCCATATTTTAGTGGACGTCCCCAGATTGACAGCGTGTGGTTTGATGTTCTGTAAAACGTTTGATCATTAAAAACATAATAAAGGAAACACCAGAGACGGTCAGAAACACCAGTGACTCCTGTGAACAGATAAACCAGTGGACGTTTCTGTAAAATGGCCCTACAAAGAATTTTGCTAGTCTTCACTGCAGTAATACCGGCTGGCCCCCGAACCTGCAAACAGGACCCCCTAAAATACTGGCTATGCCACTAGGTGGCGCCATGGACATGGTTTTGACCCCTGGGCTGCTTCATTTTTGGCCCACTTGCTAAATCTGCACTCACCATTTTCCTCTGGTTCCCGAGGCAGAAGGTGCAGATGGGTCTGAGTGAGGCGCGGGTGGCGCCTCCCTGGAGGACGGCGCGGTACTGCAGGCAAGGCTGCCCATCGCTGCAGCTTTCGCCCAGCAGCAGCACGTTGGCGAGGTGGGAGATGTAGCTGGAGGCCAGCCGCAGCGTCTCGATCTTGGACAGCTTCCTGTCGGCCGGCTCCGTGGGGATGAGCGTCCGCAAGGTGCTGAAGGCCGTGTTCACACTGTGTGTCCGGTCGCGTTCCCGGGCGTTCGCCGCCTGCCTCTGCTTACTGACCCCCACCAACCTACGGGCGGATCGGTGGGGTCGCTTCCTGGCTTCACCCGTCGACTTTTCCGAGCTTTCGCTGCCGCTGTCCAGCTCCTCAGGCTCCGAGGGCGAGGAGCTAAACACATTAATGGACACAGGAATAAGCACTCAGACAAACTCCTAGTGCATCAAAGCACATTTGTTTACTAGTAAGCAAAAATGTGTTTGTTTACACACACGTGAAATAGTGAACATATATCGGTCCTCTGGCTTGATAATGTCAGCGTGTGGTGTTTCACTTCACGGATGGGTAAAATGCGGAGGTGGAGTTTCCCCGTTTGTGGGATGAAAATAGTGTCACTTAACTTAAATGAAAATTCTGATTAGGCCTGAAATAAAATGGTTTAGTTGAAAAGGCTGTTGCTGGCACTGTGCTAGATTAGTGACAGCTGTCTGACTGGCTTTATTTATGATATTGATATTCACTAAAATTATTTACACAG
This sequence comes from Pygocentrus nattereri, assembly GCF_015220715.1. Taxonomy (NCBI): domain Eukaryota; kingdom Metazoa; phylum Chordata; class Actinopteri; order Characiformes; family Serrasalmidae; genus Pygocentrus; species Pygocentrus nattereri. The sequence continues at coordinate 1,993,411 of NC_051235.1, read as the reverse complement.
AATTTTGAAAGAAAGAGAGGAAGACAAAATGAGTGAATTGGCCGGTGGGTGGACAATTAAAAGTGCCATTTTCTCTAGTGCTCTGCTGAACCACTGGTAGACCACCAGCTTTGCCACTGGAGCTACGTTGCTAATGCAGCTGAGAAGTAATGGAAGCTAATGTACACAAATTAGCATGGGGATTAGCATGGTGCTAACGGCATAGCTAAATCATCACACATCCGCTCTCCAGTTCCCACGGTGTTCAGCATCTCTAACAGACTTGCGTATGTGGTTTATGACGCTGTAAGAAACACCGTTATCTTTAAACGCGGCCTACAGACTCAGTCCAGGCTCCAGGATTGGCGCTACTGGTTTTAGCTGTGCTAATGTCCTTTAGTCCATGTTTGTAGTTAATTGTGAGTCATTCAGTGTCAGAAACCACATCATCTGGCCTATTGAATGCACTGAAAAGGACATTCTGGCCTAAAACCAGAAACCAGAGGTTAATATTCTTGTTTATATGCAGTGCAGTGTTACCAGTTTGACAGAATGCAGGGTTTTATAGCTCTTTCATGTTTCTGTGCATCAGGGTTCTGACTACAATACCCAGAATGCACCACACACATACTTCATACGACCACTGAGAATCCCCATAGCGTCAGCAGACCCTGCTAGCTCAACGTAATCATAAAGAAAAGAGTGATTTTATCTTTATTCAGCACTGAAAACACACCAGACTGAAGTGTCGGGATAGCCAGTTAGCTACCCTGCTACCATCAGCTGTCAGCGCCATCTGTCGAGTCATTTCTGATGCTTTACAAATCCGTTCTCTCCACGGAAGTGATGGTCTGGGGACAGTTACTACAGTTAAACACCGTAAATACGGTGTTCAGTGTCCTATTAGATAGTGAGAGGACAGTGGGCCACTGCCGGACCACTAATGGCGAAGGTAGCATTTTCCGGGCGGCCCACCGATGGTTAAGCAGAGTATTAGACAAAATGCCACTGTTCATCACTCATCTTCCATTTCCATCTTATTTTCATTCATTTCATACTTTGTTTACCTTTTGCTAAATCAGTTTAGTTCATAATTTTAACAATAATATCAATAATAAATCTGGTTATACAGCTGTAATCAACCCAGCACACTGACAGCAACGTTGTCAACAAAATGATTTCATATCAGGCTTTAGTCTTTTTTATTCTCTCAGTGGTTTGTCTTACTAGTAATCTGGGTGGTCCGAGGGTGGACCAGCAGTGGTGTACAGTCAGGAGTGTACACACTGTATTTCTAAAAGGCTTTCCACAAGGATTAGGAGTGTTTATGGGAATTTCTGGCCGTTCTTCCAGAAGCACATTTGTGAGGTCAGACACTGATGTTGGACGAGAAGGCCTGGCTCCACTCTAATTCATCCCAAAGGTGTTCTATGGGGTTGAGGTCAGGACTCTGTGCAGGCCAGTCAAGTTCTTCCACACCAAACTGGCTCATCCACGTCTTTATGGACCTGCTTTGTGCACTGGTGTGCAGTCATGTTGGAGCAGGAAGGGACCGTCCCCAAACTGTTCCCACAAAGTTGGGAGCGTGAAATTGTCCAAAATCTCTTGGTGCTGAAGCTTTAAGAGTTCCTTTCACTGGAACTAAGGGGCCGAGCCCAACTCCTGAAAAACACCCCCACACCATGATCCCCCCTCCACCAAACTTTACACTCGGCACAATGCAGTCAGACAAGTACCGTCTCCTGGCAACTGCCAAACCCAGACTCGTCCATCGGATTTCCAGACGGAGAAGCGTGATTGGTCACTCCAGAGAACTCGTCTCCACTGCTCTAGAGTCCAGTGGCGGCGCTTTACTCCACTGCATTCCACGCTTTGCACTGCGCTTGGTGATGTAAGGCTTGGATGCAGCTGCTCGGCCATGGAAACCCATTCCATGAAGCTCTCTACGCTGTTCTTGAGCTGATCTGAAGTCCACATGAAGTTTGGAGGTCTGTAGTGATGGACTCTGCAGAAAGTCGGTGACCTCTGCGCTCTATGCCCCTCAGCATCCGCTGACCGCTCTGTCATTTTACATGGCCGACCACTTCGTGGCTGAGCTGCTGTCGTTCCCAATCGCTTCCACTTTGTTATAATCCCACTGACAGTGGACTGTGGAATATTTAGCAGTGAGGAAATTTCACGACTGGACTTGCTGCACAGGTGGCGTCCGATCACGGTACCACGCTGGAATTCACTGAGCTCCTGAGAGCGACCCATTCTTTCACTAATGTCTGTAGAAGCAGTCTGCAGGCCTAGGGGCTCGGCTTTATACACCTGTGACCATGGAAGAGACTGGAACACCTGAATTCCATGATTTGGATGGGGGAGTGAAGTCTTTTGGAAATACAGTGTAAGTTCTATGTTCTGCATCATTTTTAGAGGCTCCTCCCACCTTCAAGAGGATTTTCTAAACATTATACTGGAAAATCTCACTGTAGCATGTTTACAGCCGATACAGTGATGGTTGCAGTTTTCTCTTAAGACAAATTTTGTCTTCCACACAGTTTTAGGCAAGTATGTGATGATTTGTGCGGTTAGCATGATGCTAGTTGGTGGGGTATAAGCTTCCATTACTTGTTAGCTACATTAGCCTCGTAGCTCCAGTGCTAAAACTAAGGAAGCGAACATGCTTTGGCTTCATTTTGGTCATTTTACCAAAGCGTTGCTGTCATTTATCTACATCAACGCCTCTTTATCTTCACTACACCATGTTAAGCTAATCAATCACACAGCGGTCACTCACACGCAGGAGGACGGGTGGTCCTTGGCCCCTGCGGACTTCATGGCGTGGACGCAGAGAGGGCTGGGAGACTGTGTGAAGGCTGCTCGTCCAGGCTGGAGCTGTTGGCTCCCCATGCCGCTTTATGCTGGAGTGAAAATAGCAGCCGGAGGCAGCTGTGGCTGATCCGGTGACCGGGGGGCTCCCACTGACCGCCGACCCGCTTTCCCTCCTGCATGCCATTGCTGAGCATGAGCAGCTCCTTTCTGGGATGGGACGCCACCGTGTGGCGAAGTGGGGCAGCGGAGATGTGGGCGGAGGCTGAACTGATCGCTTTTCCACTGTTTCTCTTCCAGCTTAGTCAGAAATGTTCCTTCATAGCATCTACAATGTTTTGTACAGCTGGAAAATATGGTTCAGTTTAGAACTGTGGGTTCTATTTAGAGCCATTTGCAGGGTGAACGGGTTCTTCAGATTGATGGTATGGTCGGTTGATGCATAAAATCTTTTTGACAACTGTTCTGTATAGCATCAAAAAGGTTCTTGTACACTCTGAAAGATGGTTCTTCAAGGGCTCTTTAGTAAGTGCAATAGGTCTATTAAGAACCGTAAGTCCTATGTACAACTATTTGCACGCGTAAAGGGTTCTTTGCATGATGAAATGGTTCTTCAGATTGATGGCATGACTGATACGTAGATACACATCATTTTGAAAACTGTTCTATGTAGCACCAACAAGTTTCCTGTATACTCTTAAAGATGATTCTTCAAATATTCATGAGTGAAGGCAGTTGTTCTGTTTGGGCTGGAGGTCAGGGAACCAGCCCTGTGACCGGAAGGTCATCAGTTCGATCCCCAGAGCCGACAGTCCATGACTGAGGTGTCCTTGAGCAAGACACCTAACCCCCAACTCCTCCCCGGGCGCCGTGGATAGGGCTGCCCACCGCTCTGGGCAAGTGTGCTCACTGCCCCCTAGTGTGTGTGTGTGGTGTTTCACTGCCCGGATGGGTTAAATGCGGAGGTCTGATTCCTCTGTGTGGAAATCACAGTAGGCTGATGGTTCTGAATCGGTTCTTCAGATTGATGGAGAACGGGTTGTACATGGGTTCTGCTGTACAGAGCCATATGCCTTGATTCTCCATCAGTCTGAAGAGCCATTCCAACATGCAGAGGACCACTGGAGCATCAAATGGAACTCTGGGTCTCAAAAGAAGCATTTCCATTACGAAGGAACCCTTGAGGAACCGTCTTTTTTAAGATAGCTTTGCTAACTGAAGGACATTTTTGTCAGTCATTTCTTTTTTTTGTGAAGATTTAATGTTTTCCTCCTTTCCTCCTCCTCACAAAGCAGACCAGCATCAGGCTGCGCTGACTGAGTTCAGAGGAAATGTCTGTTGTGAAATTTCGTGTCATGTTCAAACGAGAACCCCACCTAACGGAGGCCGAGAGAATGGAGGCGTCTTGTTATAAACAGTGTTTAACGGGGGGCCAAAGTCTCCCAGCTTGTTTCCTTGCATTGACAACTAGATGGCAGTGTTGTGTTGATCAATAAAGACGTCCTGTGTTATGATGCCATCCACCTATAACTGGACAAAGCTTTGATTGTTCAGGCGTGCTGTGTCTGATCCACTCGCACCAGCACAACACTCACTAACACACCACCACCAGCACCATGTCAGTGTTACTGCAGTGCTGAGAATGATCCACCACCCAAATAGTACCTGCTCTGTGAGGGTCCATGGGGGTCCTGACCACTGAAGAACAGGGTAACAGAGTATCAGAGAAACAGATGGACTACAGTCTGTAGCTTTTTTGGATAATTCACTTAATATCTCAAAAAAATAATAGAAAAATATTTTCTTCATATTGCAAATTACTTACATATTTTTGTGAAATATTGACTTAATATCACAATAATGTTCTGGAAATTTATAACATTCTTACTCCCTGTTATTACATTTTATGAAAGTTCTGATGAGATAGTAAGCTTTTATTTTGACACAGTAAGTCAAAATTTTGAAAAATAATTATTTCAACATGGTATGTCATTATTATGGGATTTTAAGTCACTTTAATATAGTCAGGAAATATTATAAAACATTAAATTGTTGTTTTTACATGGGCAGTATTTTGAGAAAATATGTAATTATTTTGAGATATTAACTCAATATTTTGAAAAAAATGTAATTAATTTGAAATAATTATTGTCATTTTGAGATGTTAAGTAAATATTTTGAGATAATAAGTCAAATTTCTGCCACAAACGAGGGGAAATCATCTGGGATGTTTTCTCGTCTACCTGGAGAGAAACAGGCTTTCATAATATATTCATATTTTAGAACAATATTTACTAATTACTCATTTATTTATTTATTTATTTATTTATTTATTTATTTATATAATTGAGTCATTTATATTTAATATTCCCTTTTTCTCCTTCTCCTCATTTCTCTTCCTGAGCTCTGACCGCTGGTCTGTTTATGCTCGTGCCGGACGCCTCCTGTCAGCCGGCCGAGAGGGAGGAGGTCGTGTATTTATAAACACTCGTTGGGTCTGAAGGTCACAGCAACTAACAAATGACCTTTGACCTCTGTGCAGGTGAGCTGACGTGCCGTGAGAGCAACTTTTCCTTTTTTCCTCATCCCTCTTGTTTCATCTCACACACACACACACACACCCACACACACACACACCCACACACACACACACACACACACACTGTAACACCACCCACACACACACACACACAACCTCGACCTCAGTAACCAAACACCGACGGTCGGCGCGCTCAGTTTCCGTGTAATGGTCACCAAGCGCCTGACATTTAGTCCTGACCAGGGGCCCAAAGACAACACACACACCTCTGCATTAACACACACTGAGTATCAACACACACACCTCTGCATTAACACACACTGAGAATCAACACACACACCTCTGCATTCACACACACTGAGAATCAACACACACACCTCTGCATTAACACACACTGAGTATCAACACACACACCTCTGCATTAACACACACTGAGAATCAACACACACACCTCTGCATTAACACACACTGAGAATCAACACACACACCTCTGCATTCACACACACTGAGTATCTACACACACACCTCTGCATTCACACACACTGAGAATCAACACACACACCTCTGCATTCACACACACTGAGTATCTACACACACACCTCTGCATTAACACACACTGAGAATCAACACACACACCTCTGCATTAACACACACTGAGTATCAACACACACACCTCTGCATTAACACACACTGAGAATCAACACACACACCTCTGCATTCACACACACTGAGTATCTACACACACACCTCTGCATTCACACACACTGAGTATCAACACACACACCTCTGCATTAACACACACTGAGTATCAACACACACACCTCTGCATTAACACACACTGAGTATCAACAAACACACCTCTGCATTCACACACACTGAGAATCAACACACACACCTCTGCATTAACACACACTGAGTATCAACAAACACACCTCTGCATTCACACACACTGAGTATCAACACACACACCTCTGCATTAACACACACTGAGTATCAACACACACACCTCTGCATTAACACACACTGAGAATCAACACACACACCTCTGCATTCACACACACCGAGTATCAACACACACACCTCTGCATTAACACACACTGAGTATCAACACACACACCTCTGCATTAACACACACCGAGTATCAACACACACACCTCTGCATTAACACACACTGAGTATCAACACACACACCTCTGCATTAACACACACTGAGAATCAACACACACACCTCTGCATTCACACACACTGAGAATCAACACACACACCTCTGCATTCACACACACTGAGAATCAACACACACACCTCTGCATTCACACACACTGAGAATCAACACACACACCTCTGCATTCACACACACTGAGAATCAACACACACACCTCTGCATTAACACACACTGAGTATCAACACACACACCTCTGCATTCACACACACTGAGTATCAACACACACACCTCTGCATTAACACACACTGAGAATCAACACACACACCTCTGCGTTAACACACACTGAGAATCAACACACACACCTCTGCGTTAACACACACTGAGAATCAACACACACACCTCTGCATTCACACACACTGAGAATCAACACACACACCTCTGCATTAACACACACTGAGTATCAACACACACACCTCTGCATTCACACACACTGAGAATCAACACACACACCTCTGCATTCACACACACTGAGTATCAACACACACACCTCTGCATTAACACACACTGAGAATCAACACACACACCTCTGCATTCACACACACTGAGAATCAACACACACACCTCTGCATTAACACACACTGAGTATCAACACACACACCTCTGCATTAACACACACTGAGTATCAACACACACACCTCTGCATTCACACACACTGAGTATCAACACACACACCTCTGCATTAACACACACTGAGTATCAACACACACACCTCTGCATTAACACACACTGAGTATCTACACACACACCTCTGCATTAACACACACTGAGTATCAACACACACACCTCTGCATTCACAGACACTGAGAATCAACACACACACCTCTGCATTCACACACACTGAGTATCAACACACACACCTCTGCATTCACACACACTGAGAATCAACACACACACCTCTGCATTCACACACACTGAGTATCAACACACACACCTCTGCATTCACACACACTGAGAATCAACACACACACCTCTGCATTAACACACACTGAGTATCAACACACACACCTCTGCATTCACACACACTGAGAATCAACACACACACCTCTGCATTCACACACACTGAGAATCAACACACACACCTCTGCATTAACACACACTGAGTATCAACAAACACACCTCTGCATTCACACACACTGAGTATCAACACACACACCTCTGCATTAACACACACTGAGTATCAACACACACACCTCTGCATTAACACACACTGAGAATCAACACACACACCTCTGCATTCACACACACCGAGTATCAACACACACACCTCTGCATTAACACACACTGAGTATCAACACACACACCTCTGCATTAACACACACCGAGTATCAACACACACACCTCTGCATTAACACACACTGAGTATCAACACACACACCTCTGCATTAACACACACTGAGAATCAACACACACACCTCTGCATTCACACACACTGAGAATCAACACACACACCTCTGCATTCACACACACTGAGAATCAACACACACACCTCTGCATTCACACACACTGAGAATCAACACACACACCTCTGCATTCACACACACTGAGAATCAACACACACACCTCTGCATTAACACACACTGAGTATCAACACACACACCTCTGCATTCACACACACTGAGTATCAACACACACACCTCTGCATTAACACACACTGAGAATCAACACACACACCTCTGCAGTTAACACACACTGAGAATCAACACACACACCTCTGCAGTTAACACACACTGAGAATCAACACACACACCTCTGCATTCACACACACTGAGAATCAACACACACACCTCTGCATTAACACACACTGAGTATCAACACACACACCTCTGCATTCACACACACTGAGAATCAACACACACACCTCTGCATTCACACACACTGAGAATCAACACACACACCTCTGCATTAACACACACTGAGTATCAACACACACACCTCTGCATTCACACACACTGAGAATCAACACACACACCTCTGCATTAACACACACTGAGTATCAACACACACACCTCTGCATTCACACACACTGAGTATCAACACACACACCTCTGCATTAACACACACTGAGTATCAACACACACACCTCTGCATTCACACACACTGAGTATCAACACACACACCTCTGCATTAACACACACTGAGAATCAACACACACACCTCTGCATTAACACACACTGAGTATCAACACACACACCTCTGCATTAACACACACTGAGTATCTACACACACACCTCTGCATTAACACACACTGAGTATCAACACACACACCTCTGCATTCACAGACACTGAGAATCAACACACACACCTCTGCATTCACACACACTGAGAATCAACACACACACCTCTGCATTCACACACACTGAGTATCAACACACACACCTCTGCATTCACACACACTGAGTAATCAACACACACACCTCTGCATTCACACACACTGAGAATCAACACACACACCTCTGCATTCACACACACTGAGTATCAACACACACACCTCTGCATTCACACACACTGAGAATCAACACACACACCTCTGCATTCACACACACTGAGAATCAACACACACACCTCTGCATTAACACACACTGAGTATCAACACACACACCTCTGCATTCACACACACTGAGAATCAACACACACACCTCTGCATTCACACACACTGAGAATCAACACACACACCTCTGCATTCACACACACTGAGTATCAACACACACACCTCTGCATTCACACACACTGAGAATCAACACACACACACCTCTGCATTCACACACACTGAGAATCAACACACACACCTCTGCATTCACACACACTGAGTATCAACACACACACCTCTGCATTAACACACACTGAGAATCAACACACACACCTCTGCATTCACACACACTGAGAATCAACACACACACCTCTGCATTAACACACACTGAGAATCAACACACACACCTCTGCATTAACACACACTGAGAATCAACACACACACCTCTGCATTCACACACACTGAGTAATCAACACACACACCTCTGCATTAACACACACTGAGTATCAACACACACACCTCTGCATTCACACACACTGAGAATCAACACACACACCTCTGCATTAACACACACTGAGAATCAACACACACACCTCTGCATTCACACACACTGAGAATCAACACACACACCTCTGCATTAACACACACTGAGTAATCAACACACACACCTCTGCATTAACACACACTGAGAATCAACACACACACCTCTGCATTCACACACACTGAGTAATCAACACACACACCTCTGCATTACACACACTGAGTAATCAACACTCACACCTCTGCATTCACACACACTGAGAATCAACACACACACCTCTGCATTAACACACACTGAGTATCAACACACACACCTCTGCATTCACACACACTGAGAATCAACACACACACCTCTGCATTAACACACACTGAGAATCAACACACACACCTCTGCATTCACACACACTGAGTATCAACACACACACCTCTGCATTCAACACACACTGAGAATCAACACACACACCTCTGCATTAACACACACTGAGAATCAACACACACACCTCTGCATTAACACACACTGAGATCAACACACACACCTCTGCATTCACACACACTGAGTATCAACACACACAAACCTCTGCATTCACACACACTGAGAATCAACACACACACCTCTGCATTAACACACACTGAGAATCAACACACACACCTCTGCATTCACACACACTGAGAATCAACACACACACCTCTGCATTAACACACACTGAGTATCAACACACACACCTCTGCATTAACACACACTGAGAATCAACACACACACCTCTGCATTAACACACACTGAGAATCAACACACACACCTCTGCATTCACACACACTGAGAATCAACACACACACCTCTGCATTAACACACACTGAGTATCAACACACACACCTCTGCATTCACACACACTGAGAATCAACACACACCACCTCTGCATTCACACACACTGAGAATCAACACACACACCTCTGCATTCACACACACTGAGAATCAACACACACACCTCTGCATTAACACACACTGAGAATCAACACACACACCTCTGCATTAACACACACTGAGTATCAACACACACACCTCTGCATTCACACACACTGAGAATCAACACACACACCTCTGCATTCACACACACTGAGTAATCAACACACACACCTCTGCATTCACACACACTGAGAATCAACACACACACCTCTGCATTCACACACACTGAGTATCAACACACACACCTCTGCATTCACACACACTGAGTATCAACACACACACCTCTGCATTCACACACACTGAGAATCAACACACACACCTCTGCATTCACACACACTGAGTATCAACACACACACCTCTGCATTCACACACACTGAGAATCAACACACACACCTCTGCATTCACACACACTGAGAATCAACACACACACCTCTGCATTCACACACACTGAGTAATCAACACACACACCTCTGCATTAACACACACTGAGTAATCAACACACACACCTCTGCATTAACACACACTGAGAATCAACACACACACCTCTGCATTCACACACACTGAGAATCCAACACACACACCTCTGCATTACCACACACTGAGAATCAACACACACACCTCTGCATTCACACACACTGATAATCAACACGCACCACCTCTGCATTCACACACACTGGAATCACACACACACCTCTGCATTAACACACACTGAGAATCAAACACACACACCTCTGCATCACACACACTGAGTATCAAACACACACACCTCTGCATTAACACCACTGAGAATCAACACACACACCTCTGCATTCGAACACACACTGAGTAATCAACACACACACCTCTGCATTCACACACACTGAGAATCAACACACACACCTCTGCATTCACACACACTGAGAATCAACACACACACCTCTGCATTAACACACACTGAGTATCAACACACACACCTCTGCATTCACACACACTGAGAATCAACACACACACCTCTGCATTCACACACACTGAGAATCAACACACACACCTCTGCATTAACACACACTGAGAATCAACACACAGCACCTCTGCATTAACAGCACACTGAGTATCAACACACACACCTGCTGCATTAACACACACTGAGGATCAACACACACACCTCTGCATTAACACACACTGAGAATCAACACACACACCCTCTGCATTAACACACACTGAGTATCAACACACACACCTCTGCATTCACACACACTGAGTATCAACACACACACCTCTGCATTCACACACACTGAGTATCAACACACACACCTCTGCATTCACACACACTGAGTATCAACACACACACCTCTGCAGTAACACACACTGAGTATCAACACACACACCTCTGCATTCACACACACTGAGTATCAACACACACACCTCTGCATTAACACACACTGAGAATCAACACACACACCTCTGCATTCACACACACTGAGTATCAACACACACACCTCTGCATTAACACACACTGAGAATCAACACACACACCTCTGCATTCACACACACTGAGAATCAACACACACACCTCTGCATTAACACACACTGAGAATCAACACACACACCTCTGCATTCACACACACTGAGAATCAACACACACACCTCTGCATTCACACACACTGAGTATCAACACACACACCTCTGCATTAACACACACTGAGAATCAACACACACACCTCTGCATTCACACACACTGAGAATCAACACACACACCTCTGCATTCACACACACTGAGTATCAACACACACACCTCTGCATTAACACACACTGAGAATCAACACACACACCTCTGCATTAACACACACTGAGTATCAACACACACACCTCTGCATTCACACACACTGAGAATCAACACACACACCTCTGCATTAACACACACTGAGTATCAACACACACACCTCTGCATTCACACACACTGAGAATCAACACACACACCTCTGCATTAACACACACTGAGAATCAACACACACACCTCTGCATTAACACACACTGAGAATCAACACACACACCTCTGCATTAACACACACTGAGAATCAACACACACACCTCTGCATTAACACACACTGAGAATCAACACACACACCTCTGCATTAACACACACTGAGAATCAACACACACACCTCTGCATTAACACACACTGAGTATCAACACACACACCTCTGCATTCACACACACTGAGAATCAAAACACACACCTCTGCATTCACACACACTGAGTATCAACACACACACCTCTGCATTAACACACACTGAGAATCAACACACACACCTCTGCATTCACACACACTGAGAATCAACACACACACCTCTGCATTAACACACACTGAGAATCAACACACACACCTCTGCATTCACACACACTGAGTATCAACACACACACCTCTGCATTAACACACACTGAGAATCAACACACACACCTCTGCATTCACACACACTGAGAATCAACACACACACCTCTGCATTAACACACACTGAGAATCAACACACACACCTCTGCATTAACACACACTGAGAATCAACACACACACCTCTGCATTCACACACACTGAGTATCAACACACACACCTCTGCATTCACACACACTGAGTATCAACACACACACCTCTGCATTCACACACACTGAGTATCAACACACACACCTCTGCATTAACACACACTGAGTATCAACACACACACCTCTGCATTCACACACACTGAGAATCAACACACACACCTCTGCATTCACACACACTGAGTATCAACACACACACCTCTGCATTCACACACACTGAGAATCAACACACACACCTCTGCATTAACACACACTGAGTATCAACACACACACCTCTGCATTCACACACACTGAGAATCAACACACACACCTCTGCATTCACACACACTGAGAATCAACACACACACCTCTGCATTCACACACACTGAGTATCAACACACACACCTCTGCATTAACACACACTGAGAATCAACACACACACCTCTGCATTCACACACACTGAGAATCAACACACACACCTCTGCATTCACACACACTGAGAATCAACACACACACCTCTGCATTAACACACACTGAGAATCAACACACACACCTCTGCATTCACACACACTGAGAATCAACACACACACCTCTGCATTCACACACACTGAGTATCAACACACACACCTCTGCATTAACACACACTGAGAATCAACACACACACCTCTGCATTCACACACACTGAGAATCAACACACACACCTCTGCATTCACACACACTGAGAATCAACACACACACCTCTGCATTAACACACACTGAGTATCAACACACACACCTCTGCATTAACACACACTGAGAATCAACACACACACCTCTGCATTCACACACACTGAGAATCAACACACACACCTCTGCATTCACACACACTGAGAATCAACACACACACCTCTGCATTCACACACACTGAGAATCAACACACACACCTCTGCATTAACACACACTGAGAATCAACACACACACCTCTGCATTAACACACACTGAGAATCAACACACACACCTCTGCATTCACACACACTGAGAATCAACACACACACCTCTGCATTAACACACACTGAGTATCAACACACACACCTCTGCATTAACACACACTGAGAATCAACACACACACCTCTGCATTCACACACACTGAGTATCAACACACACACCTCTGCATTAACACACACTGAGTATCAACACACACACCTCTGCATTAACACACACTGAGAATCAACACACACACCTCTGCATTCACACACACTGAGAATCAACACACACACCTCTGCATTCACACACACTGAGAATCAACACACACACCTCTGCATTCACACACACTGAGTATCAACACACACACCTCTGCATTAACACACACTGAGTATCAACACACACACCTCTGCATTAACACACACTGAGTATCAACACACACACCTCTGCATTAACACACACTGAGAATCAACACACACACCTCTGCATTCACACACACTGAGTATCAACACACACACCTCTGCATTCACACACACTGAGAATCAACACACACACCTCTGCATTCACACACACTGAGAATCAACACACACCTCTGCATTCACACACACTGAGAATCAACACACACACCTCTGCATTAACACACACTGAGAATCAACACACACACCTCTGCATTAACACACACTGAGAATCAACACACACACCTCTGCATTCACACACACTGAGTATCAACACACACACCTCTGCATTAACACACACTGAGTATCAACACACACACCTCTGCATTAACACACACTGAGTATCAACACACACACCTCTGCATTCACACACACTGAGAATCAACACACACACCTCTGCATTCACACACACTGAGAATCAACACACACACCTCTGCATTCACACACACTGAGTATCAACACACACACCTCTGCATTAACACACACTGAGTATCAACACACACACCTCTGCATTAACACACACTGAGTATCAACACACACACCTCTGCATTCACACACACTGAGAATCAACACACACACCTCTGCATTCACACACACTGAGAATCAACACACACACCTCTGCATTCACACACACTGAGTATCAACACACACACCTCTGCATTAACACACACTGAGTATCAACACACACACCTCTGCATTCACACACACTGAGTATCAACACACACACCTCTGCATTCACACACACTGAGTATCAACACACACACCTCTGCATTCACACACACTGAGAATCAACACACACACCTCTGCATTCACACACACTGAGAATCAACACACACACCTCTGCATTCACACACACTGAGTATCAACACACACACCTCTGCATTAACACACACTGAGAATCAACACACACACCTCTGCATTCACACACACTGAGAATCAACACACACACCTCTGCATTCACACACACTGAGTATCAACACACACACCTCTGCATTCACACACACTGAGTATCAACACACACACCTCTGCATTAACACACACTGAGTATCAACACACACACCTCTGCATTCACACACACTGAGAATCAACACACACACCTCTGCATTCACACACACTGAGAATCAACACACACACCTCTGCATTCACACACACTGAGAATCAACACACACACCTCTGCATTAACACACACTGAGAATCAACACACACACCTCTGCATTCACACACACTGAGTATCAACACACACACCTCTGCATTAACACACACTGAGAATCAACACACACACCTCTGCATTCACACACACTGAGTATCAACACACACACCTCTGCATTCACACACACTGAGAATCAACACACACACCTCTGCATTAACACACACTGAGAATCAACACACACACCTCTGCATTCACACACACTGAGTATCAACACACACACCTCTGCATTAACACACACTGAGAATCAACACACACACCTCTGCATTCACACACACTGAGAATCAACACACACACCTCTGCATTAACAAAGACTGAGTATCAACACACACACCTCTGCATTCACACACACTGAGTATCAACACACACACCTCTGCATTAACACACACTGAGAATCAACACACACACCTCTGCATTAACACACACTGAGTATCAACACACACACCTCTGCATTCACACACACTGAGAATCAACACACACACCTCTGCATTAACACACACTGAGTATCAACACACACACCTCTGCATTCACACACACTGAGAATCAACACACACACCTCTGCATTCACACACACTGAGTATCAACACACACACCTCTGCATTAACACACACTGAGTATCAACACACACACCTCTGCATTCACACACACTGAGTATCAACACACACACCTCTGCATTCACACACACTGAGTATCAACACACACACCTCTGCATTCACACACACTTAGAATCAACACACACACCTCTGCATTCACACACACTGAGTATCAACACACACACCTCTGCATTCACACACACTGAGTATCAACACACACACCTCTGCATTCACACACACTGAGAATCAACACACACACCTCTGCATTAACACACACTGAGAATCAACACACACACCTCTGCATTCACACACACTGAGTATCAACACACACACCTCTGCATTAACACACACTGAGTATCAACACACACACCTCTATATTCACACACACTGAGAATCAACACACACACCTCTGCATTAACACACACTGAGAATCAACACACACACCTCTGCATTCACACACACTGAGTATCAACACACACACCTCTGCATTAACACACACTGAGTATCAACACACACACCTCTGCATTCACACACACTGAGAATCAACACACACACCTCTGCATTAACACACACTGAGTATCAACACACACACCTCTGCATTCACACACACTGAGAATCAACACACACACCTCTGCATTAACACACACTGAGTATCAACACACACACCTCTGCATTCACACACACTGAGTATCAACACACACACCTCTGCATTAACACACACTGAGAATCAACACACACACCTCTGCATTCACACACACTGAGTATCAACACACACACCTCTGCATTCACACACACTGAGTATCAACACACACACCTCTGCATTAACACACACTGAGAATCAACACACACACCTCTGCATTCACACACACTGAGTATCAACACACACACCTCTGCATTCACACACACTGAGAATCAACACACACACCTCTGCATTCACACACACTGAGTATCAACACACACACCTCTGCATTCACACACACTGAGAATCAACACACACACCTCTGCATTCACACACACTGAGAATCAACACACACACCTCTGCATTAACACACACTGAGAATCAACACACACACCTCTGCATTAACACACACTGAGAATCAACACACACACCTCTGCATTCACACACACTGAGTATCAACACACACACCTCTGCATTCACACACACTGAGTATCAACACACACACCTCTGCATTCACACACACTGAGTATCAACACACACACCTCTGCATTAACACACACTGAGTATCAACACACACACCTCTGCATTAACACACACTGAGAATCAACACACACACCTCTGCATTCACACACACTGAGTATCAACACACACACCTCTGCATTCACACACACTGAGTATCAACACACACACCTCTGCATTCACACACACTGAGTATCAACACACACACCTCTGCATTCACACACACTGAGAATCAACACACACACCTCTGCATTCACACACACTGAGAATCAACACACACACCTCTGCATTAACACACACTGAGAATCAACACACACACCTCTGCATTAACACACACTGAGAATCAACACACACACCTCTGCATTCACACACACTGAGTATCAACACACACACCTCTGCATTAACACACACTGAGAATCAACACACACACCTCTGCATTAACACACACTGAGAATCAACACACACACCTCTGCATTAACACACACTGAGAATCAACACACACACCTCTGCATTCACACACACTGAGTATCAACACACACACCTCTGCATTAACACACACTGAGTATCAACACACACACCTCTGCATTCACACACACTGAGTATCAACACACACACCTCTGCATTCACACACACTGAGAATCAACACACACACCTCTGCATTCACACACACTGAGAATCAACACACACACCTCTGCATTAACACACACTGAGAATCAACACACACACCTCTGCATTCACACACACTGAGAATCAACACACACACCTCTGCATTCACACACACTGAGTATCAACACACACACCTCTGCATTAACACACACTGAGTAATCAACACACACACCTCTGCATTAACACACACTGAGTATCAA